>NC_060268.1:63980797-64277382 GCF_021613505.1 Equus quagga
CCCCCTCCTCCCTCCTTCCCCCTCCTCCCTCCCGCTCCTCCTCACCACATATCTGCATAGTACACTAACTGCTCATATTGTTCTGTTTTCCCCTTGATATTTGCCTATATTTTAATTTAAGCATGTGCACATTTGTCTTTTTCACATAGAATGATTTTGTGTAAACATTTCTCTTGACCTAACCCACGTTCTTATTTTTAAGCGTAATGACAATTCCCATCATTTTGCTCCATGGTGGTTTCCTTAGCCATTCCCCACCCTCTGTTAGGGATCTAGGTTGTTTCTAGTTTTTCTCTAATCAGAAAGTTAGGACTGCTAACGTGAAGGTTCAATTTGCTGTTATTTTTTTTCCGATCTCATGTTCCGTTTTGGAATTTCCGTTCCGGGCCGTGTAATTGCGAGGTCGGAAGCAGGAGCTGGTCTAACAGGGTTAATGCTGCTCGGGGCTCTCCAGAGAGAAAGCACCTGGGAGGCCCAGGTGAGCGCCCCAGAACAGAGAGGGTGCTTGTTTTCTGCCTCCCCTGTCTTTTCCTCATTAGGTAGTTCTTTCCTCAGGCCCACCTGGGAGGAACTCAACACCTCGCTCCTAGCGAGGGATGGAAGAGGTGCTGTGAGGTGGGCACTCTCCGAGGTCCACGCAGGGAAATTATGTCAGTGTTCATACAACGTTCACGTGTAAGTGGAATCATACAGTATGGTCTGTTGTGACTGGCGTCTTTCACTGAGCGTGGTGAAACGGAAGGTCTTGGCAACTTCTGAGATTGTGCTGACATGCTTTAGTGGTCCCGCGTGGGCATCGCTCTGCATTCGTTCACTCAGGCATCCAGTGCTCCCTGAGCCCCTGCTGTGCAGCAGGTAGTAGCACCCTGCCTCGTACGTGGTGTGAATTCCAGGCCTGACTTCGCTACTTATTGCCTGGGCGACTTTGAACAGCTTAATCACTTTGAGCTTCAGTTTCCTCATTTGTCAAATGGACTAACAATCACTGTACAGGCCACAGGAGTGAGAGGAGACAGCATTTGAAAGAACAGTGTTTGTTCATTCCTACTATGGAATGAAGGCTCTACTATGTGCCTCACTGCGCACTGGAACATCTGTCCATCTTAAAGAAGATGGCCTTCCTGCCTTGGGGGGCACTTACAGCCTTGGAGGGGGCGGGCGGAGGGGATGATCAG
Organism: Equus quagga; assembly: GCF_021613505.1. Lineage (NCBI taxonomy): Eukaryota > Metazoa > Chordata > Mammalia > Perissodactyla > Equidae > Equus > Equus quagga. The sequence continues at coordinate 63,981,973 of NC_060268.1, forward strand.
AGTGATAAACCTTACGTAGTAGGAAGAATGGGGGCCCAGAAGATTGCTGGGAATCCAGGGAGACTTGAGAAGGGCTGAGCCCTCAAAGGGGAAACACTATAGGGGGAGGGAGAAAGGAAGTGGAAGCCTGCTGTGTTTAATGGAGGCAGTATTCTTGAAGACCTCACAGAGTTCAGGTCTCTTGTAATTCAGACCACTCTTTTCTGACAGAATAAATGTAAAGAACATGCGTGTGTGCTTGATACATTCTCAGAATGCATGGTTTTGCTTTAACGTTGCTTTTCATATTGTCAGTGTTATCTCTAACATTGCACAGTGGGCTTGCTGGTAAATTGCCCATTTAGTATCTCATGACGGTTATTTGGCTTCCTCAATAGCCAAGCTGGTGGTGGTAGTAATGATCATCGTCATCTCCGTGTGTTTTTAATCTGGCACCACCATTTGACAGACTGTCTAGATCAGGGGTCGGCAGACAATTTTTTTGTAAAGGGCCAGAGAGTTAATATTTCGGTTTTACAGGCTGTATGGTCTTTGTTGCAACTAATCAACTCTGCCTTTTGAGCACGAAAGCAGCCATAGACAATACGTAAATGAATGGGCAGGGCTGTGTTCCAGGGAAACGTTATGGACCCTGCAGTTTGAATTTCATATAATTTTCATGTCATAAAATAGTATTCTTTTGATATTTGTTCAACCACTTGAAAATGTGACAAAAACAGGTCGTGGACCAGGTTTGAGCCACTGGCCAGTTTGCTGCCCGTGGTCTAGATGACTACAGTATTTGAAAATTGTTTTAAATTGTAAAAAGAGTGAATGTTAAAATATTCTGATAATCGACTAAATCACTCATGTAAGTTCCAGTGCTCATAAGGGTGTAGCTTAATTCACAAGTTCTATCAAAAGATTGTGGGTATTTATCAGCCTGTATGATACTAACGAAGGCAGTTAATTCAGCAAAATTTGTAATACTTTAAGTAGTTATTTTAATGAATTTAAAAATTTAAATCATATTATTTCAAAATTTAGACATCATATGACTTTATTAATATTGTTATATCATTCCATTTCATGATTCAAATTGTATACCATAAAATTGTTCATTATTGTATACCATCCTGGAGCCTAGCAGCTCGGCCTGACTCTCAACAGCCTGATGGCCTATGGTAAGGGCTTTGGAACGTGATTCTGGCTGGAATATTTCTTGCAGAAGCCAGGGGAAGGCATGGAAGGGGCACCACGGTGTATGTCTGGCACATGGTGAATGTGGGATCAACTTTGTTCCCTCTCTTCCCTTTCTTTTCCTCCCCACCCAAAAGTTCTGTATATTTGATCAGCTCCAAAACATGCTGAGCTTCTTTGAAATTGTTACTTTGGTTCTTTCCACATGCAGTAAAGTCACTAACCTTTTAAAATGGAAACAAAAACAAAGGCTGTTAGAAAGCAGTTTCCCTCCCGGGTCACCAGCTTTCCCTTGCTGGAGAATAAGCAGTGTGCTGAGACCACAGGCGGGGGTCAGACAAGAGGCCTCAGGTCCAAGGAAGGCGCCTCCAGCTGGGTGTCGACCCTGCTCTTCTGCCAGGAGGAGGGCGCCTGGCCTGCTGGCTGCTCTGAGTTCTGCAGCTCCTGAGTGTATCTTGGTATCAGGGATTCCAACGGTAGGAAAGCCAGGATCCTCTCCAGATGGAAGACCACCAGCCCCGAAGGTGACTGTGATGCTGTAGTTCTTGGCTTCCAAGCGTGCTTTGGCTGTGTATGTTGGATGGAAGGCCTGTCTTGAGTAGACGTGTGTTTGTGTTGTTTAGGGAACGATGGTGCTTAACCACGTGTGCTTTCTGGCTGGGGTCTGGCAGGATGTGAAGGGAGGCAGCCACTATCCTTTGGTGGGTGAGATTTTTCATTATTATGTCGTGTGGGGGGCTGGCATTCTTCCTGTGCTTTAGAGGCTCTTTGGTTTATAGACAAGTGATCTTGAAGCCAAGGGCATAGGCATTGAGGCTTGACTTTGCCACTGACATTCCATTTGACCTCCAGCAATCCATTCTCCATCTCTGGGGTCACTAATTCTTTATTTCTAAATGAATGGTGATAGCCTAGACCATTTCTGAGGGCCTATTTCTCTCCGTTGAGACATGTGAGAAGGCTGGACTTCCGCTCCCACTGAGCAGCCACCTGGGGTGGTCAGAGGAGGCCTGGTGGAGAGTCAGGTTTCTTACCATCACCCAGCAGTAATGAGGCCATGCATCCCCTCCTATCTCCCTGCCCCCCACCCCTGACACCAGTGGTGCTGGTGGAGGCCACATTAGGGACAGTAATGAGGTACTCCTGCCCCCTCTCATCCAGGGAAGTTTCAGTGGAGGGCTGTTGGGAAACTGAAGCTCCCACCACTGCTCAGTAGTAATGATGAGACCCCCTTCCCCCTCGGGTGTCAGCGGAGGCAGAGTGGGGAACCTAGATTTCTGTCCCCACTTAACTATAATGAGGTTGGGTCCCCCTTCCTCTGCTGGAGCAGTGTTTGAGGAAGCCAGCTAAAATGAAAAGTTTAAATAAGATCTGGAGTCTCATAAGATAATACCTAAAATGTCCAGGTTTCAAGTGACAATCATTTGTCATACCAAGAACCAGGAATATCTCAAACTGAATGAAAAAAGACAATCAATAGATGCCAACACTGAGATGACAGAGATGTGAGAATTATCTGACAGATTTTAAAGCAGCCATCATAAAAATGCTTCAGTGAGCAATTATGAACATGCTTAAAACAAATGAGAAAAAAATTTAGTCTCAGCAAAGAAATAGAACACATAAAGAAGAACCGAATGAAAACTTTAGAACTGAAAAATATAACTGAAATAAAGTCTCACTGGGCGAGACAAACCGCAGAATGGAAATGACAAAGGAAAGAATCAGTGAATTTGAAGATATAACCATAAAAATTCCCCAGTCTGAATAAGAGAGAGAAAATAGACTGGGGAAAGAAAAAAAGGACTGATCCTCAGGGACCTGCAGGACTATAACAAAAACTAACATTTGTGTCTTTGAAATCCTACGAGAGATGAAAGAGGGTGGGGCTTAAAAAGTACTTGATGAACTAATCGCTGAAAACTTCCTAAAGTTAGGATAAGACATAAATCTACAGATTCAAGAAGTTTAGTGAATTCCTAGGATAAACCCAATGAAATCCGTACCAAGATATGTCATAGTCAAACTTCTGAAAATAATTTTGAAAAAGAAGAATAAAGAAGGAGGAATCAGTCTACCAGGTTTCAAGAGTTAGATAGCTACAGTAATCAAGACAGTATGGTTTTGGCAGAGGGAGAGGCACACAGATCAGTGGAACAGAATAGAGAACCCGGAAGTATGCCCATCTGATTTTTGACAAAGGTGCACAGGGAAATCAGAGAAACACTAACTGTAATCACCTGAATGATGATTTGGAAAAGGCTGGTGGAAGAGGGAGTGAAGAGGAGAGAGTTAATCTGACAGAGAATACAAATGAAGAATTGAGAGTTGGCTTGAGACTGGGCCCAGGGCACACAGGAGGGAGAATCACAGAAGCCCAGGTAAGCTTTGAGCTTTATTCTCTGGAAGGATGGTGTTGCCACCACTGAAATAGGAAAGCTTGGCAGGAGGGCATGCTGTAGAAATGGTGTCTGGGTCCTTTTTTTATTCATCTTGGGTGGCCTTCAGCAGGAGGAAACTAGTCATACAGGAAAGCGGTCTGAAGGAGAGGGTAGGTCTTGAGATGTTGGATTTTTGAGACCACAGCATGAGATAATAATCAAAGAAGTCAGAGTGTAAGAGTCCTTAACCTGCGTACACAGCTCATTAGTAGGGGCTGGGTTATTGTTGATATTTTTCTACTCCTGGTTTGGGTCACAGGGAGAGCCAACAAGGCAGAAAAGAGAGGAAGAGAACAGATTTGTGTGGCCACGGATGATGGAGTTCAACAAAAAGGCTATGGTAACAGTTTTATTCTTGCTAAACCCAATTGCCTTTTATTGCCCCCCCTTGATCTCTGGGTGACCTTTGACTCCAGTGACTTGCCTTTCTTGGTTTCCTGGAAAATATTTCCTAATTCTTGGGGTGAGTGTCTGTTTCACATTATCATAATCTTTTAATGACGGCACCTGATTTCAGCTTTACCTAATACCAGCCCATCACAGAATCATGTCAAGGAAGTAAGACTAATTTGCTGGGTTTCTGCTTCCTTCTGTAAGGCTATATGGAGCCTTTCAGCATACATTGCACAGCAGTGATTGCTACAAATCATTGACTAGATTTCTATCGCTTAAAAAAATAGTGACATAACTCACATGTCAATGCAGAAGCCCCACGAGCCAAGTAGGAAAAGGCAAATCCTTTCCCTTGATGTTCAGAAGCACCAAGGGCAAAGCGTGTGGCTGGCTGATTTATGGTGGCTGAGGCACAGAGAGCCGGATTGCGTTCTGGATGGGCAAATGTGTGGGGGCACTGAGAAAATATCCTGGACTCAAGGCCAAAGCCGTCTTGGAGTGAACAGGCAGGGCACAACCTCATGCACAGCATCTCCCTTGGCTGAAGCCCAGGCTGCAGGCTGCAGGCTGCGAGTTGTGCACCAGGGAAATGTGAACACAAGCAGCTCTCCTGGAAATGTCTATTTGATGTAGTGTTTCAGGGGACCTGAGAGGCAGTTTAATGTAGTGCTAAGACAAGCCATGTCTCCAGCAATCAGTTGGGCTTGGGGTCAGATCATCTTTCTGCTACTTACTAGCTCTGTGACCTCCAGCATATTGCTTCACTGCTTGAAGCCTCAGTTTCCTTTTCTGTAAAATGGGGATATCATAGGGTTGTCTTGAAAATCAATTAAAATAACTTTTGACACATAGCAATGGAGATTGGATTGGTGGTTACCACAGGGGAAGGGTGGGGAGGGCAAAAGGGGTGATTAGGCTCACATGTGAGGGGATGAGCTATAATTAGTGTTTGGGTGGTGAACATGGTGTAATCTACACAGAATTTGAAATATATTACGATGTACATCTGAAAGCTATATAATGTTGTAATCCAATGTTACTCCAATTAAAAGTAAATTTAAAAAATTTAATTTAAAAAATAATAATAAAATAAAATAAAATAATGTTTGTAAAGTGTTTAGCACAGCCTGTCCTGTATTATACACTTAAAAAAATTTCAAATCCCTAGTCCTGGATTTGCCTCTAATTAGCTGCAATGCCTTCTATCAGTCGTCTTATTTCATTGAGTATCAGTTTATTTGTCTGTGAATCATGATTACAAAATACTGAAATTGGGGAGTTGGGTTAGAATCTCCTAGTTTTTTTGTGCTTTGTGATTTTGTGATGTCAACCTGAAAAGTCACAAAGGAAATAATTGATAGATTTAAAGACATAAAATAAAAACTTATTTACATAAAAATTATCAAGAAAGTTAAAAGAAAAAAATCAAACTGAAAAAACTTGACAAAAAGAGTTAACATCCTTAATATAGAAAGAGCTTCTTAAAGATCAATTCAAAACACTGTGAGCTCTACAAAAAAACTGGAAAAAGAGGTAAAAACTTCACAGAAGAGATAGTACACATGGCTAATAAAAAAAGAAATCTGGGGGGTGGGGAGAGGGCACAAGGGGTGAAGTGGTGGACCTACAACATGACTAACAATAATGTACAACTGTAATTTCACAAGGTTGTTAACTATCATAATCTTAATTAAAAAAATCTGTTTCAACTTTACTAGTAATGTGAGGAATACATATTAAAGTGATTTACTTGGGGATTTTTGCCGATTGTGACACACACACTGAATGCCCACTTTATCCAGGCAAAGTTGTTCACCAAAAGGTTTCCTCCTGGGAATATAAGCAGACCACGTTTTCCACACTTTCTTGCAGTTAGGTGTGGCTATCTGACTAAGCTGGGTAATGGGTTGTGAGTGGCCGTGATTTAAGCTACCTTTGTGAAGCCACTAGTTCCGTCCTCCATGCTTTCTCTTTTCCCTTGTTTGCTCACTGGATGGAAAAAACCAGCTGAGGATTCTGAGGCCCTAGACAACGGCGGAGCCACTAGATGGAAAGAGACTTGGTCCCTGGATGCCTGCGTGCCTATGTGGAGCAGAATGCCCCTGCCAACCCACATTAGACAGTGAACTGAGCCAAAAAGTTTTTGTAGTGCTAAGCCGTTGAAATTCTGAGATGGTTTGTTGCTGCAGTTAACCTACTGTAACTGATTATGTATCAAATTAGGCAAGATTATAATGCTAACATTATTAGCAAATGTGTCATCCACTGCGTGTGGGATTTCAGGTGGATACACTGTTTTTGAAAATAACCCACAGCTATGAAGGACCTTAAATAGTCATACCTTTTGGCTTAGTGATTCTGTTTTTAGGAACTAAGCAGAGAAGCAGATAAAGAATTTTATACCAAGATGTTCATCACAGATTCCAATAATAAGGAACCTATTAGATATATTATCTGGCTTCCATAGAAATGTCTCTGCATATTACTAATGAGATGCTTATGATTTAAAGTGAAATGTAGAATGTAAAGCTGTATGTGTGATTTTGCATATGTAAAATATGAAGATAATATGTATAAGCATTAAGCATAGAAAAAAAGACCAGAAGGAAGAACGCTAAAGAGTTTCATGTGGTTAACCTGGATTATGAGTAATTATAACTTTCCTCTTTATGTTTTTCTGTAGTTTTCAGTTTTTCCTCAATAAACAGGTATAATTTTATAGACAGATTTTTTTTTCCAAAAGAATATCCCATTTGCTATGTTCTACCCAGCCCTGAAGTCTCACCTAGACCTATTTTGTGAATGAATGTGATACTGCTCTCTATGAGCTTGTTACTTTAGTGTTAGTGCACTTGGCCCACCCTCCTTCTCTGATGTGTGTGTGCATGTGTGCATAGACACATGCAGATGTACACAGGTGCTTGCCAGAGTGGCAAGAGGCCATTTGTAGATGGCAGGACCTGAGCCTTGTATCAGAAGGAAGAGAAGGAAGGGAAGGTGGACTAGGAGGGTGGCTCAGCCTGAGCCAAAGCTGCCGTTAGTCCCATGGCCACCTGCCTTTGACCAGGGCAACTGGAGAATATATTGGTTTGGGGGATGAGATGGATCATCATCTTGGAGAAGGCCTGGGTAGTTCGTTTGAAAATCTTCAGCTCCCATTCAGAGCTCAGCTTGTGGTAGTCTGATCTTGTTTCCTTTGATAACTACAACCCAGGGATTACAGACTGCTCTTGGCAGAGGATGCTGGAGAAAGGTTGAGTCTGAGTGGGGAGGAAGGCTGGAGCCTGTCTCTAGATGTCTTTGAGTCCTAGGTAGGGTGGCCTGCATCCCATTACAGCTGTTTATTTGTGTGTCAGAGGCTCCAGGAGTAGGGCAGAGAATGTCATCGATGGTGTTAATTTCACAAACGATTAGCAGTTACTACAGAAGAGTGAAGTGTCTATTCAGATCCTGGGCTGAGCAAGTGTCTTGGAAACGCAGCGTGCTCATGCTTGAAGTGAAGGCCGTCCCAGTGAGACCGAATGTAAATTCTTTCTGTCATCAACAGAACACCTGCTGTGCCCAAGGCCCTGTTCTAGGCACCGGGAATATAAAAAATAAGTCTTGGGAAAAATCTTTACTCTTCCGTAGTCCCGTGTTATGGAGAGGAAAGACAAGCACGAAGCGTAGGGACACACTGTGACGGCTGCTAGCTTGGAGTTCTGCATATGGGATTTATACAGCAGTAAAGAAATTTAACCAGGTTTATCAAGTGCTGTAAATCAAATGACTGTGTAATATTTGGGGAAGAGAAAGTGCTTTTACTCCAAATGCATGTCTCCCCTTAGATCTGCAGTATCGTGTCATCGGAAATTGAAAAAGCAACTTTGTGCAGAAGCAGGAACAAATGGCTCACTAATTTTAAATATCTTGCCTGCCTGATATTTCTGCCCTTGAACGTTTTCCTTAGTTACCTGGGAAACACTTTTTAGGACTGGAAACAAATATAAACCACATCAGTGTTAATGACCATGAAAATGATGCAGTTTGTGTTGAAATCCTTAACTAATCTGTGCTGACTACCTAATTCCTCCAGGTAAGAAAGGAGAAGTAAGGTGTTTTCTTTAATGAGTAACAAAACCCACTGTAATGTGTTAGCTTGAAAGTATCCAGGGAGTTTTAATAGAGCTTCTCAACATTTTTTCTTAATTCAAATTCTATGGGTTTTCACATTGCTGTGGGCCAGCCAGCCAGTTTGCAGTATGGAGGTTTGATGGGAAGAAATGAGTTCTGTGGCTGAGTTTGAAAATGACAGAGAAAAAAGGATGGTCTCTGCAAGGGGGTAGGAACAAAGACGGAGAGCAGAGGGGGTTTAGGGGAGCATTCCTCTGGCTGGGCTCAGCCCAGTAGGAAGAGGCTGGAAATGTGACTGGGCGGGGGCTCCAAGGTCAGCTTCCCTGAATCCCCTGCTGCCTGGGGCAGGATTTCCTGAAAGGGCTGTGGCGAGTGATGACGGCCACCAGAGGGCTTGGGAGGGTTGCACTCTCCGTGGAGGCAGCACACATCCATGGTGGGTTAGCGCCTCCATTCTGTTCCTAGGGCAGTCTGTAGATGTTTGCTGAGCATCAGCAATAGCAGACAGAGAGAAATCAGACATGGTCCCTGCTTTCAAAGCAGTGAAAGTCTGTTAGAGACACATGCTGTTCATCCTTCATTCATTCATCCATTCGTTCGTTCATCTGTTAATTCATCAGACTCTTGTTGCATGGCTACCTGTACCAGGCAAAGATGAGTAAAGATGTAAAGATGAGTAAAACATATCCCTTGCCTTCAGGAGCTCCCCATCCATAAGGGCCAAGCAGAAACAGAGCGTGTCTGGTGTTTGTTAGAAGAGGAGAGAACCCCTTCTCTTTTAAGCTTCTAGACCCTGTCCTGTACCTCTCACTGTTGGCTGGCTGATTTGCCCACCATATTGTTAATGATGTCTATTCAAAGGATATCCCTCCCTTTATTCTTCTCGCTTGCTCTGAATAATCTTTTCATATTAAGTGGGACATATCTTGAAGAAATAAGAACTCCCCTTTATCTGCCTCTTGTTTTCTGGCTGCTCTTCTTGGCAGCTTCTTGCTTCTCCAGCCAAAGCTCTTTCTCCAAAATCCATTGTGTCTTCTCAGGTAAAGGGTGTGGGGGACACCCTGCACATCCTTATTTGGCCTGACCACCACCTTGGGACAGTGTAGGACAGCCTCCTCCTTGATTTCCACTCCTGTGCTGGCTCCTTCTTTGCCTCCTCTTTTGGTCTGCTGGGCACCGGTTGGATCCTTGGTCCTCTGCCCTGTGTCATTCATTCACTCTATGCTCTCTCTCCAGTAGCGAGTTTGTTCATTCCCAAAACACACGAGTCCCTTTTTTTTTTTTTTTTGAAGGCGCCAGAAGCTTTCATCTTTCCCCAGACCTCGTCCCTCATCCAGCTATTAGTTCCTTGTGCTTGAGATGCTGGCTCTAGTTCTTCTGATTCCTTAAAGCCCACCTGGTCCATGGAGGCATCCCCAAACACCCAGGAGGCAGTCAAGGTAGAGTTCAGAGCACTCTGGAGCCAGACTGCCTGGGTTTCAAACATGTACTGCCACTTAGTAGCTGTGGGTCTTGGGAAAATCCACTAACCTTTCTGTGCCTCAGTTTTCTCCTCTGTAACCTGGGGGCAGTACGAGTAACTACTTCATAGAGTTGTTAGGAGATTAAATGAGCCATTACATGAAGTTCTTAGTGCAGTGCCTAGTACAGTCATGCATCGTTTAATGACGGGGATACCTTCTGAGAAATGTGATTCTGTCGTTTTGTGAACATCATAGAGTGTACTTATACAAACCAAGATGCTGTAGCCTACTACACACCTAGGCTATATGGTATAATCTTATGGAACCACCATTGTACGTGCGATCTGTCATTGACCAAAACGTTGTTATGGGGCGCGTGACCATATATAGCAAGAATAATGTAAGTGCTAACCATAGAAGTCTACTGTGCTATTTACTTCCTTGGAATTCTGGGGTTCCTTTTTGCCTGTGCCAGCCATGGAGCACTCATTCTCATGTAATTTATCATTGTTAAGGAAATATTCATTTATGTACTTACTTATTTATTGATTTGCGTCAGTAAGAGTGTAAACTCCTTAAGGACAGGGGTCCCTCCCTGTCATATTTAGTATCTTGCATGAAGCTTAACCCAATAGGCACTGAATGCTCCTTAGTTGGTGACTAGATTGCCCCACATATGAATACTCCAGGCCCTCAGGGTGACTGCTGCCAGCTCTGCAGGAGACATGGGGCCAGTCTGCTATGTTGTGATTTGAGGAGTCTATGCAGCTTATCCACTGAGGCCTAGAATGTTCCTTTATCTCCAAACTCTTACTCGAGATGACACCTGGGAAAAGACCTGAACCAGCAACAGACATAGTCAGCCTCTGTTTTGATGATTTAAGCCAATCCTTTCTGTATGCAGGTAGAAGGCAGTGTTGAATGATGGTTAAGTACATAAACTTTGGGCTCAGGCTGCCTGGGTTTGAATCCTGACTCTCCCACCAACTAGCTGGGTGACTTTGGAAAAGTTACTAAACTTCTCTGTACCTCCATTCCCCAGTGGTACCTTCTTCAAAGGGTTCTTGTGAGGATAAAATGAGTTAATACATGTGAGGTGCTTAGAATACCACCTAACCCATGATAACCACTCATGGTAACTGTTTGATCCTCAGCCACATTATTATTGTTATCTGACATAATAGATTATTAAGTTGTTCATCGTGGCTCACTTTGCTCTAGGTGATGATCATGGCACAATAAACCGTTATGCCCTGAAATGTTTTATCCCCCAGCAAATCTGTGAGGTACACAGAGTCCCTTGGGATGGCATCCATTCACTGATTCATTTATCCTTTCATTCATTTGTTGAGTGTCTGGCTATGCGTGATTCTTTCCTAGGTGGGAGACAGTGAGTCTAATAGAGCGAAAAGAGGAGCAGCTCAGCTGTCAGTGGTCAGTATTCAAGTCCCAGCCCTACCCTCGACACTCTAGGTGGCCTCAGTTTTGCTGTGAGGATTAAATAACATGACTCATGTCCCCTATCAGGTGCGTAGTAAAAGTTGATTTCTGACTCCTCTTCCACTTTCTTGATAATGGAAGACAGAGGAGGGTTGGACACACTGATATGGAGAGCCCACATCCTGGTACTTTTGTCCTCAGACAACTGGAATGTCAGGAAGGGGGCAGTGCGAACAGCGGGCCAGGGTTCTGCCAGAAGTTTGCATAAATGGTGGCAGGGCAGGAGAACGTGTTGGTGATGCTGATGGAGACAGGATTGGGCAGGCTGTAGGCCCAGTGCAGAGGCTTCTATTCTGTCAGGGCCCTCAGAGAGCGGCTTTCTTAGAGGAGTGGGCAGGTTCTGAGACTCGCGCTCACCATGTGTTACTGGGCCTGATTTGGGGTCTGGAACTGCCTCCCTCTGAAATCCCTGGTCCTCATTCTTGTGCTGGTGAGTCACTTCCTCTCCGTCAGGGACTCGGGCTTTTGTTTGTCTGGGTGGTTACTGTACATTGTGGGAGTTCCAGAGGGAGAAGCCTGTGTGTGGGAGAGAGGGAGGTGGAACCGGCGCCTGTAGTTGGGATGTGGCCTCAAAGTGGGCCATTCCTGAACCCAGACATGAGAGGCTGAGCAGATCCTTCTCGTCTAGGATGTAGGCTGAAATCAGGCAGGGTCTTCCAGAAGCTCTGTCAGGCCGTGAGGAGAAGGGGCGGGAAAGATACTCAGAGTTGGACCTATGGGTAAGGGGTAGCGGAATAGCGTGGTTGTCCAGCGCACAGTGGCATCTTCTGGGGTGAGGGGAGCCATCTTCTGGCCTGGGTTAGATTCATCCCAGTCCTTCTTTGTGTCCCTGCTGTCCTGAGCCTTGGAGCCCCCTGCCACTTCCTCCTGGTATGTGGGGACTGCGACTTTGGCCTGAACCGAATCAGCCTTCCTGTAGGATCTTTGTGGAAAGGAGAGGTGGGGCCTCCATCCCCCAGGGAGTGTATGTTCTAACAGAAACTAGATTGTTCGATTTTTTTGTTCACTGTCAAGAAAGGTTATAAATCAACAGCAGCAAACCTCAAAAGGCGGACACGGCTCCACAGATAGCCTGTTTACTCAGCCAGCTTGCCTGGTGCTCTGTTGCCAAACGCATTTTCCGGAAACCTCACTTTCATTAGGCCCCTCCCTACTCCAGAACCTAAATGGCTCTTTCTTGCCCATCTCCTCAAAATCCTCCTGGCGCTGTTTTTCAAGGGCTTGGATAACATGGCCTTGCGTCGTCTTCACGGTTGTATTCCTCCCATCACAGTTAGAATCTGGTCTTCCCGATTTTAAACTTTCTGACTGTGAGCCACAGTAAGAAGTACTTAGCCTTACTGTGCATAGTAACACTAGAATTTTCTCTTCTCTCATTCTTTTCTATTTCATTAAAAAAAGTGTAGGTCATGACCCGTGAAATTGATTTGATGACAGACTCATGGGTCATGACCCACAGTTTGAAAAGCAGAGCCGATTTACCACAGTCCTGATCATGGAAGCACAAGCGAGCGCTGAGGAAATGGCAGAGCTGGGACAGGCTCGTCACCCACATCCTGAGAAAAGAGTGACTCATTGAAGCTGACAAGAAGTTGGTCAAAAAACATTCTAGATTAGTGGCCTCCAAAATTTTTTTTTGGATTGCACACTCCATCAGTAAAAACTGTTTGAGTGTATTACTCCAATCTATGTTTGGTTATTTTTTTAACCTATCAGTTTATGATGTGACCACATAAAACATATATTTGAAATATAAATTTAAAAGGATGAGATAAAGATGAAAGAAGCCATATTTTAAAATGACGTACTAATCATGATGGCTTCATTCTATTATCAGCAAATATCCGAAGGCAAAATACTCACAGAGGACGAGGCTCATGGTTATCTGCAGCAGCTGTAAATCTATTTTCAAAATGTTTTGATAATTTAAGATGCTTTTCTGGGTGACTTCTTGTCAGATTTGGAAACCGCTGCTTTCCGTCACAAATACCTCCCTCAACATTGCCCTTCCTTTCTGGCAAAACCAGAAAAGCTCCGCTAGCCCCTCCTTTGCCACCTCCATCCACTGGAAATCTGTAGGGAGGCATCTGGCACCTCGCTTTCCCTTGTCCTCCTCAGCCATTCCTTTACCATACTCTGGGAGTTTTACCTCTCAGTGGAGGGTAACCTCTCCCCATGTCCTCCTTCCTTCGCTGTCTTCCCGCCACACTGCCTCCTCCTTCCTCCCAGTTCCTCGCACACCTTTACACTTGTGATTCCCCTTCCCTGGGATGCCCCCTGCCCTCCTCCCCTGGCTGCCTCCAGCTCCCCTCTCAAGCCCCAGAATGAAAGTCACTTCTCAGAGGGACCTTCTCTGACCACTGCCTAGGATATTTATTTTTTTTTCAGGAAGATTAGCTCTGAGCTAACATCCGCCGCCAATCCTCCTCTTTTTGCTGAGGAAGACTGGCCCTGAGCTAACATCTGTGCCCATCTTCCTCTACATTATATCTGGGATGCCTGCCACAGCATGGCTTGACAAGTGGTGCATAGGTCCGGACTTGGGATGCAAACCGGTGAACCCCGGGCTGCCGAAGTGGAGCTGCGAACTAAACCGCTATGCCACTGGGCTGGCCCCTGCCTAGGATGCTTTTTGAGGCACCTTGGACTTTCTTTAATGACTTTTATCACAGTTTTATTTTTATACCTGTATATGTTTCAGTTTGTTTAAAGTGTATAGCCCTCTAGCATCTAGGCTGTAATTTCCTTGAGGGCAGGGACCACACAGCAGAGGCCTGCTGTGGTGTGTGTCTAGCACCCAGGTCATGCAATCTCAATAAATATTTAATAGTCCCAACAACCCTATGAGGTGATTACAAACAGTGTCCCCATTTGTGTGTGTGTGTGTGTGTGTGTTTTGGAGGGGAAGAAGATTGGCCCTGAGCTAACATCTGGGCCAATCTTCCTCTGTTTTATGTGGGATGCCGCCACAGCATAGTTTGACTAGTGGTGCTAGGTCCACACCCAGGATCTGGGCCTGTGAACCCTGGGCCGCTGAAGCAGAGTGTGAGAACTTAACCATTACCCCACCAGGCTGGCCCCAAACATCATCCTCACTTTACAGGTGAGGAAATTGGAAGATAAAAGGGTTAATTGCCAAGGGTCATCTGGTTAATAAATGGGGATGTTGGTCTCAGACCAGGTCTTTTGGATTACAGTGTGTACTCTTACCAACTCCTCTTGCTTGTTCATCTGTAGCCTGTGTAGGCTAAGGGCTGGTTGTAAGTCCCATCTTCCTTGCTGATGCCCGCCCAGAAGGACTCTCCTTCTCTTGAACTAGCTCGATTTGTACTTAGGGTCTCTATGAAACACCATCTACCCTGTGTTGTTCCGGATAACACCATCCTTTTCCCAGACAACAACACGTCCCTACATCTTTATCCACCAAAGCTAGATCGTAAAGTGAGACCCTGTCTGGACTCATCCTTCTCTTGAATCGCATAGCACCTTGGAGAGGACCTGAGCGCACCATGTATTGAACAAATAGTTACTGATTAGTTGATCGTTATCAGGAGCTTGGCAGAGATTTCCCGTGACTCCCGACTTAAATCCCGTCTTTGTGCATACCTGCTCCCCAGCCAAGAGCAGGAAGCCCGCACCTCGGATTCAGAGGAGTATTGACTGTTCCAATTTGCACTTGTTGGCTTTCTTCCTGGTGTATCTCAGTGTAACTTCTGGCTGAGACCCAAGACTCTAAGGGTCTTCAATACCATGAGTAATTTCATGAGTTGCTGATGGCTAATTAGGGGTGATTACAATTAAGAGGCTTTACTTTCTTAATAACCCCTAGCAAGGACTTGTGGTAACTTTTGAAATCTTGATTATTCTCCCCTGCAAATGGAATTTTCTGATTCTCATGATTGTCTTTTCTTAAATGGTTACAATTTGTCTCTCCATCCCCCATTTCTAGGGAGAGGAAATCTGAAGTCCTGGGAAGACTTCGGAAATCAATGCTTGTGGAAGACTCTGGCTTTATTAGAGAGGACCCCTGGGCACACCTTGAAAACTTGCTTCGTTTGTTTGTCTTTCCCTGAAAGGAGGTGCGAGAGGAGGGGAGGCTGGCCCATGGTTTTTCTTCTCAAGTTACATTATGTTCCAACCAACTCTCCCATCCCCCGATTTTTGATGCTATTTATAATTGACTTTTGAAACTGCTGGCTCACTTGACAATGTTTAGAAATTCTGTTTAGTGAGGGCCTCTGAATAAGGCAGGGTTTGTTGGCAAGGGGTTTTACCTTCCTGTTTTTACTATGATAACACATTTTAAGTGTTGCTTCACCTCTTCTTTCATCAGTATCATCAGAGCTACTTGTTATTGCGGGTCACTCTACTCTAGTGCTGGACTAAGCATATACATGTGTCCATTTATTTAATCTTCACGACCTGCAGCAGTTCTGGAGGCAGTATTATTTTTATTTTTGAGGAAGATTAGCCCTGAGCTAACATCTGCTTCCAATCCTCCTCTTTTTGCTGAGGAAGACTGGCCCTGAGCTAACATCCATATCCATCTTCCTCTACTTTATATGTGGGACGCCTACCACAGCATGGCTTGCCACGTGGTGCCATGTCCGCACCCGGGATCGGAACCGGCGAGCCCTGGGCCGCTGAAGCAGAATGTGCAAACTTAACTGCTGTGCCACCAGGCCAGCCCCTGTAGGCAGTATTTTTTAAACAGTTTAAACAATTTTTAAACAGTTGAGATGTAATTCATGTACCATTCACTTCACCAATTTAGAGCATACAAGTCAATGGCTTTTAGGATACTCACAGGGTTGTGCAACCATCACCACAATCTAACTTTAGAACATTTTTGTCACCCCAGGAGGAAACATTTTACCCTCCCCATGACCCCTCTCCACCCCCTGACCCTGGCAACCACTAATATACTTTCTGTCTCTATAGATTTGCTTTTTCTGGACATTTCCTATGAATGGGATCGTACAATATATGTGGCCTTTTGTGTCTGGCTTCTTTTATGTAGGATGATGTTTTCAGAGTTCATCCATGTTGTAGCGTATATCAGTATGCTGTCTATTTTTATTGTTAAGCAGTATTTTTACCCCTACTGTACAGCTGGGGAAACCAAGACACACAAGGGTGAAATGAGTTTCCTGTGGTCTAGTAGCCTTTAACAGATGGAGCTAGATTTCCAGTGCAGGTTTGCCTAATGCCAATTCTGCTATTAGCTTGGAGTCTGAGGTCATTATACTAATAGTAATTTATTGAACATCTTCTGTGGAACAGTCACTGTACTGAGTGTCCAGTAAATTTGCTACCTCATATTCATACATAATCAGATTTCAGTTTGAAAATCTGGTTACCATAAATGGGTAGTGGCATTTTTGTTTCAGTGTCTTCCATTTGCTCACTTCTGGTTTCATTGGCTGACTTAAGCTCTAGAATCTTTCTAAGAAAATGATGCTAAAAATAGCATTGTTTTTCCTTCTGTAGGATTTGAACACCACTCTCATCTGCAGAAAATTGGCAACATCTCCGAGGAGCCCTTGCTTTTCCTGGGACCCCCAGCATCATGGTTGTTCCCCGTTTCATGGAGTCTTTCAGGTCAGTAGAAAACCTTTTAAAAAGAAAATAGGAGAATAAGAAATTTGATATTTGAGTTTTACTATATAGTTTCTTTTAGTAACCAGCCTTGAGGGTCTGCCTCTCACTGACATTTTTGATAGACTATGTACATATGTGAATAAGTTTGCTATTCACAAAGGCCACCGAGGCCTGGGGATCTGTGTCCTGTGCAAGGAGGTGCTTTGACTGAGATCCAAGTGGCTTGGTTTCTAGGCTGTGCCCTGCTATTTGCTAGGAGTCCTGTAGGCCTCAGATTTTTTTTTTTTTAATAAAGGTGTTACTGGATCAGTGGATATTTATCATAGTTGCACAATGGAATTATCTGAAGAACTTGAAAAAATATTGTTCTCTGGCTGCATCCCCACAGATTTTGACTTAATTGATCTGCTATACTTAAAAGGTGACCTCTGTGCTCCCTTCTGCTGAAAACATCTATATCTTTCATCTGCATATTTCATTTGATCCTAATATCAACCATGGGCAGTCCATAGAAGAAATAGTATTACCTCTGTTTTGTAGATCAGAAAATCGTTGCTCAGGGGCTGGACCTGTGGCCAAGTCATTAAGTTTGCACTGTCCACTTTGGCAGCCAGGGGTTTGCGGGTTCAGATCCCAGGCATGGACCTACACACTGCTCATCAAGCCGTGCTGTGGCAGCATCTCACATACAAAAAAATAGAGAAAGATTGGCACAGATATTAGCTCAGCGACAATCTTCCTCAAGCAAAAAGAGGAAGATTGGCAACGGATGTTAGCTCAGCGCCAGTCTTCCTCACACACGCACACAAAGAAAACTGTTGCTCAGAGAGCGTAACTCCTGGGGGCCACTTTCCTCTAGGGCAGAGTCAGGAGAGGGGCTCTGTTCTCGGGAACCGTAGTCCACGTCGCTGAGGCTGTTTTCCAACTTTTCTTTAAACTAATAGACCCTTTTAAAAATTCTTTAATCAAAATCCTATGTAAAAATCTCATTATATAAAATAGCCAATGGCAGTATTCTATTAAGATAAATTTATTTTATAAGTTCAAATTTGTAATATTTAAACCTTATGAGATAAATGAGTCTGTTATGTTAAACTCCAACATTGGAAATCAGGATTTATGGATGAGAGCTTATACATTGGCCTCAGAATCTCGTTTATTCTGTGACCTGTTTTAGCTGCACAGTGTTAAGAAAATCTTGATCCACACAGGTAAGTAATTCAATTGGTAACAGTTCTTTGGTGGAGCTCATCTTGCAATCTCAGGATCCTCTTTAAATAAGTTGATTCAGAATCGAAAAAGAGGGAAAGGAAGAACTTTTTGTTTCAAACTTGGATCACTAAGGATATCTTGTAGTTTTTTTTTTTTTTTCATAGCTATACAACTAGCCCCAAATGCCCAGGACTTACAATAAATAGTAAAATGGTCTATATAATGTGTTATTAGGATGGTGCCACATGTGATTGCCTGATCAAGGCTAGAGCATTTGCCAGGCAGATGCTCTTGGGCCTATGCCTGGCATTTAATTGAGAGTATGTGAGCTTTAGTCTGTGGTTGCTTGTATAATTTTACATGAATGGACATGTGCAGGCCTGAAGTCCAAACACCCACGCAGAGCTTCAACCTTCTTCATCAGTGGCATTCACAAGCATCAGAGAAGGCAGGAAAAGCTGCATTCTGAGGCCTCTGCAAAATCCAGCTGTTAACAGGGCAGCCCAAGACTCTTTAGGGCTAATATGTGGTATCTAATCTAAAGTAGCATGTGTGCATTTTTTTAACCATAGTTTAGAAAATAATTTGAAAGATAGTTCAAGACATGAAATATGCATCCTATGTGTGGGAGCTCTGACATACTGCTGTAAAACCGCAGGGGAGTGAGAAATGCAGCTGTACCACTGGGTCACTTCAGGACCACAGCTTATTTGAACACTAGGACCCAATGGGGCACAGAGAAGTGGCGGTCACAGTCAGATATTGAACTTGATTGAAAAGAGCAGTGGATGACCAAACGTGGGTTCACCATGTGGTAAGCAAGTATAAGTGTGGCTGCCATCAGAAAGGCTCCTACAAGTACTGAAGACCCTCAAAAATGTGTGCACCCAGACTGCAAAGGAAGGGCGTTCATTTGGAGAAGTCCCTTTTGCGAAGTTTTTTTTTTGATGTCTTGGAATTTTAATTGATGCTCCTGCAGACAGTTAACCTCCGGTAATGATCTGTGGTATGGAGGCCATCTCCTTTCAAGGAAGGCCTGGTGGGCTTACCTCCACGCTGTGCATTATTTTGGAGAAATTGCCCACAGATTAGAAATTAGCAGGACGGGAGTAGTGGAAAGCTAGATGTGGTCTTGCTGCCCTCTGGGCTGAACTCAGGAAATCGTGACAGGCCTGCAGGATCAGCGTCCTGCTGAAGGGGTTGTTTGAACAGGGCTGCTCAGCAGGACATTTCTCTGAGTCCTGCTGTAAGGACTGGGAAGGAAAATATGAGTTCTGAGTAGAGGTGATTCTTTGGGAGCGCTCAGCGGGAGATTTCCATCAAGTCTCCTTCTTCATAAGCCAGGCACTCGTAAACCATTCTACATTCTGCTTCTAGGGCCATGCAAATATATTTTAACCTGAAAAAGCCCCCAAAACTAGAGTGTCTTTTGTTTGAATGCTTTTCAAAATGTTCTGGGGAAAGGGCTATGGTTACCTTATGAGTGAGAGGTCTTTGGTAAAATTGGTAGATGAGAAACACATACACACACACACACACAAATTAAGGGCTTTTAAATATTTATCAAGGCAACCAAATGCATAAAGATCAGTTGGAAAAGTTGGAGGATTTCTCTACCTGTACAGAAAACAGGGCAAGATTAGAAGTTAGCTGCTAAGATAATCCCTGAGAGGAAAAAACTTTTAAGGGGATTCACAATTCTGATATGGAGAGATTTAGTTTAAAAATCCCCACAGAGAAACAGAAGGCCAGCTTTCTCCTTATTAAAGAGATGGAGAAGCCCTGATTGTTAACGTAGCAAGAGTGTCTCGGCCCTGCTCAGAGTCTGTAGTAATAAAGAGAATCACAGTTAAGCCAGCAGCAGAAGAGACATAAGATTTGAATACTTAATGGAGTTGGTTAGCGAGCTGTCATTGAACCTTGGGCAAGCTCTGGATGCCATGCAAAATGCAGGGCAAGTAAAATCCTTTTGGACCCAAGTATGGGTCAAGTCTAGAGTAAGGAATGTTTGTCACCTGTTACAAATTAGAGAGGAAACAGCACTAAACGATATAGAAGTGTTTATATTTCTTAAAATCTTGCTCCAAATTGCGCACCTTTTGTTGTATGCACAGTTACATCTTTATGTGTGTGTTCACATTAGGGAAGGAGACACAATTTTCTCCCTAGAAGTCATATAAACAGGTGATGATAGCTACCTACCATGGCCAGCCAGCGAAGTCTCTAGAGCCAGTTGGCTTGGTCAGGGCTCTTCCTTGACCTCGAGGAGTGTTTTAGTATTGTTGACATATTTTGTGTTTGAAATGAAAACATAGATGAAAACAAAACTATTGAAAAAAGCCAAATAAGTGGTTGAATTGGCAGGAAATAAAATTGATTTAGTGATTCTTATTTTGAATAGTTTTTGAAGAAATGCAGATGTAATTAGAAAGATTACAGAGTTAGATGGTGATTTTTATAGATCTGATGAAGGGCAGTTCTTGATCATTTTCAGGGTGTTACAGGTTGATGCCCCTAGGTCAAGTGTTTGGTTTTAGTCTTCGGAAACGTAAGGCTTTTCTTTTCCTCGATATACGCTTCAGTAAAAGTGTATTGCTGTAATGCCTGTCAGCTAGTTTGCTTAGAAATACAACCAGAAGGGATTGAGGTAAGAAAGAGAAAGGTGGCTGTTTTGGGGCAACTGAAAAAGATCCTGAATATAGAAAGAAAGAAAGAAATGGGTTGAGAAGGTATGTTTGTAAGTGTGAGAAAGAGAATGTCCCAAATAGTGATATTTGAGTGATGATTGATCAGTGAAAACTGAGACTTCCCTCAGGGGTAGGGAAATATGTGTTAATTGGGAAGGGTCATGGGGTCAATCAGTGTCCCTATGTCCGTGACCAAGAAATGGGGTGGAGGAGGAGGAGAAAGAGGGGAAGGAAGAAGAAGATAAGAAAGAGGGGGAGGAGGGCAGAGGGACAGGAGGAGAAGGAAGAGGAGAAGAGGCCAGGCTTGGATCATAAGTATTAAACTTCATGGTGTTGATAAGACAGGACAGAGTTTGTGTAACCCACATCTAAATCACTACCCAGCTGATGCTGAATGAATATTTGTTGAATATTGAATGAATAAATTAATAATTATCTTTTGTTAAAAGAAATAAAGTAGAAAATTGTTGTTTCTTGATTAGGATCATTAATTGCAAAAGTAGGTTAAAGCAGAAATAATACACACACACCTTTAACAGTTTATTTTTAACTTAAAACACATGTACATTCACTCACCAATTTTTTGACGTGGGGCCAACGACTTTTCTTTGAGCATGAACCCCTGATTGTCTTCCTTGTGAAGACCACACCTATAAGCATTATCTAAGATTTCCATTTGGGTTTCTTTAAAGTGGAGTGAGAATTTAAAGACATTTGCAAAGCAATCAGAGTGCAGAATGATTCTAGATTTTTGTTATTTTTGTCCTTAATCATTTACAGTTGTCTCATCCACACCTAATTTGCCAGAAGTTTTTTTCTTGGCTACTTGCCTTTATTGAGTCTTTCCAAAGCATTCAGCTTCATTTTTGTAGAATCAGCTAACAACTCTTTTTGTGCTCTATTTCATGGGTTTGTGTACTATTTGAATATTTTATGTGATTACAAAGCAATTGATATAAACAGGTTTGGGAACATGGTTGAATCTATATGAACACGACTCATCTGGTGGGAGCAGAAGAATACAAGTGTGCCAGGGAAGAACCTGCTGGAATCTTTTCTGGGAAGCCCAGTAGGACCCTCTGAATGGTAGGCAGGAGGCTAGGAGGAAATAAAATAGTTTTTTGGAGGACTGCCCTGGCAAACCCCTACCTATAAAATGATGGCAGGCATTCAGACAGCATTGATTTTTCTTAATGCCTGGCACAGTCCTGCATCTGGACCATGTCCTCATCACTCAGTACTTGACTGTGGGATTTGCTAGAGCATTCTGTACCAAAAAGCGTACAATAGAGTCAAGGTGCGATCATTGGGCTGCCAACTACCCCTTGCTTATGTACCCCAGTGGATTTATATGCCTCAGGTTAACATTGACCCCCCAGGGATCAGAACCAATAACTCCAACTTGTAGAAATCCACCTTTTAGGATTATCTTCCGTTTTCCAGTTCTTCTATTTTTCCAGCAGAGAATTCTGGGATGTATTTAGAAAGCACTTTATTAATGAACAGTGTTGGTCACAGCAGCATTTTGCATTTCTTTAGTGACTGATATTTCCTCCTTCCTTCCCAATCTTCTTTCTCCCCACACTTCATTCTTTCCTTCCATTCTTATACTCATTTGCTGTTTATCAGCCCTGAGTTTGGACCAAGACTGTGATGATTGTTCTACTAGCTGCAAACATGTATCAGAAACCCTTTTCTCGAGGAACTACCATTCAGTAGGGGAATTTAGCAAAGGGTTTTGTGTTTTAAAAAGCTGTGCCATGACAGCACACCTCACTTTTCCAGAAGTCCTGGTCCAGAAAATACAAATGGCTGCAAGAGTCAAGAACCTGGAAATAAGCAATAAAAACCTGTGTGCAATGAGACTAGGTATCCTTAAGTCCATGCAATAAAAAGGAAACATTTACTCCACGAAAGCCAGGCACTTCTTTTCCCAGAGCCTCTTTGGTCTTGGTTTGGCTGCAGCTTGGTGGTCTAAAGGTTTACGAGGGCAAGGCTGATCTGAAGGGAGCTGAGTTAAGAGGATGCAGGCTCATCCATAGTATAGTCAGTGATGCCTGACAGCAGGGAAGAGACAGCAAAAGGCCAGCTGGATTCAGAAAGCCCCAAGCTTCTGGGCTCTCCACCTGCTCTGCTCTAGGGCTGCACAAATTGATTGCCATTCACACTGGTGACTCTGAGCCATCTAACAAAGGTTACTTAAGCTCAGCATACTCTGCATAAGAAAGCAGGGGAAATAGACAGAATGCATTTTTTTAAAGTTTGGGATTTAAATGGTTAGCTTCAATTATTTTAAAATTTAGAATGTTTTTAGAGTGAGGCTGGATAAATGAAGTATCCCACTTATTTTCTGATTATTTTTGCAAGCAATGACAGAAAGTAAAATGGATGTGTGAAGCCACAGCCTCATACAGACTAGGGAAGAAAACTCATGTGATGAAATGGCAAATGCTTGGTTTAAAGGTGTGTTGTGTCCTAATGAGGCCCTGGAGCACAGTGGTCAAGGGTCCAGGCCAAGAGTCTGACTGCTGGCATTGAAATCAGGCTTTGCCACTTAGTAGGTATGCGTGCCCTTCCATAAAAGCCTCTCTGTGCCTCAATGTCCTCACCTGCAAAATGGGTATAATAAAAGTATCTGATAGGATGGTTGTGGAGATTAAATGAATTAGTACTTGTAAGTGTTGAGATCAGTGGTAACCATCAAGTCTTCATTGGCTAATGTCATTTGTAACCCATCTCCCTCTCTTGCTGCCTTTTCTCTTAACTGCTGTCAGAGGAAGGCAGAGGGTTGAGCTGAACAGGGTAAAATGCATGCTTAGCAAAAATTTTTGATCTCCAGAGCGCTGTAGGTTGAGATTTCGCTTCAATGCTAAGATTTTGCCTCTCTTTTGCTAAGGTTGGTATAATTTTACTAGTGATCAGGCTGCTCCCAAAATATCTCTTGGATTGTATTAACTGAAGAAGAAAAGTAGTAAAGTTTTTTTTTTTGCTGTTTTCCTTGTTTTGTTACTTGATATGCTCCAGTGTTGTTGAGTTTGCTGAGCTGATCCAAGGTACCCAGCGGCTGTGACACGATCCACCCTCACTGCAGTTGAGGAAGGGTGGGGGTGGGAGTGGGGAGGGCTTGGCTAAGGCAAATAGAGAAGCCCAGAGCCCAGTTCCATGATGTAAATCTTGTACTGAATTTCAACGAGCATTGTTTTCTACATGAGGAAATGAAATGATGGAGTGTTTAAAATCTAGAACAGTGCTTGGTAAATGGCATAACTTTTTTTTTTCCTGACTGGTGTGAGATGTTGGGTTGTTTCTACTGCAAGGTGATTCGGAAAGTCTTGGTAGGAATGTGGCTTCCCCACTGCCTGGAGGGGAGTGTATGATTTGTTTGCCAAAAGCCCTGGTAGCCTTCAATCTGTCAAAACGTTGCAAGCTGGGAGCAGTTTGCCAAAGCAAACTATCAAAGTGAAATAACACACGAGTCGCACACACACAGACACACATATGCTCTCCTATTCCCCAAACATTAATTTTGAATTGGGTCAGGAGGAACAAGGATTTGGGCTAGATTGTCAGTGTTTTGAAGAGGTGTGGGCACGGCTACAGACTACCAATCAGATAGGTATGTGTGAGCAGGGTGGGGTATCCTAAAACAGAGTCTACTGAGCAGGGGTGGCAAACTTTCAGCCCTTG
This sequence comes from Equus quagga, assembly GCF_021613505.1. Lineage (NCBI taxonomy): Eukaryota > Metazoa > Chordata > Mammalia > Perissodactyla > Equidae > Equus > Equus quagga. The sequence continues at coordinate 64,006,249 of NC_060268.1, forward strand.
GCAGAGTTTCATCTGGCCCCTGGGGTTATATATTGCTCTGGCTGCTGTTATTGCAGCCCAAAGAATGATTTCCCCTCTGGGGGAATTTATTCTATTCCGTTCAGAGCAGAGCCCGTTTAATAACTAAGATTTTATTCCACAATGAATTTTATTAGGTACCCCTATGCATTTTAACTTCGCTAGGGCCCAACTCAGTGAAGAAAAGAATCTTTTGAACATGTAAATATAACTTGTGTTGCATTTTTGCAACAAGAGGCACCAACAAACATTTTGCTGCCAGACCTTGTATAAATCCTGTGAAAACAAATTTTGGGGGAGTCACATAGAAACTCAAAAGCACAACTGATTTTTATAAATCACTCATAAAAGCATAACTCATTTTTATAAATCACTCATAAATCGCTCCTAAAGTGACTTTGGACATTTTTTAATGTGCTAATTCACAATATTTCCACTTATCTTGAAATTACATGGGTCATAAGATGATGAAGCATCATTCATTAATTCAGTGAATTAGGTTCGGACTATAAAGCAGATACTCTGCTAGGGCTTGGGGATAAAGTAGTGACAAAACATGATCTCATGGAGCTCGTATCCTAGTGGACAGAGGGAGAAATTTAAATGAATAAGGACGCGGTATGTGTGATGGTGATGCTGTGGAGAAAAAGAAATAGGCTGGGCTGGGAGAGGGAGCCTGGTTTATATAGCGTCAGGGAAGCCTTAGGTGAAGAGACAGCTTTGGGCAGACACCTGAAGGAGAGAGGGAACGAGGCGTAGACATTCCTGGGAGTAGAGTTGACCAAGCATCCTGGAATGCGGTTCCTCTCAGACAGAGGAAAACTCAGAATCTTCCCCCCTCCGATCTTCCGCTCCCCCTCCCTCCCCAAGTTCCCCTGCGTGTTATGGAAGTGCAACCTGGGATGAGTGGTTCTGCAAAACTGTTCCTGATTGCATTACAAGTATGTGGCTGAGGCATGTGCCAGCAACTTTGAGGAGCTGAGGTGTAACACAATTATGGAGCTGCTGTTTGTTTTCTTAACAAAACCATACCAACCTGGTGTTCTTTTTAAATGAGTAAACAGTGCCAAAATGTGTTACAAATGATCCAGGTTTTCAGGCACAGGTTCATAATGTGCTTTCTTGCATATTAAGTCATTTGAGGTAGACAGGCAAGGTTATATTATTCTCATTTTACAGATGAGGAAACTGAGGCACAAGGTGATTTGCCAAAGGACATGTAACCAAGGAGCGTAGACTCCTAGGTTGTGATGTGCATGTTACTTGGTTTAGAGGACAAATTGGATTCAGTAAGGATATAACTAGAAAATAACTATTCTTTTCCCACCACTGTGTTCAACCCACTTCTTTGGATGCCCTGCCCCATCCCTGCAAGACTCTTGGGCAGTTTTCTGGTCTATTGTAAGTTTAATGAGCAGTCTTGTTTTCAAGTATCAAAAAGTCCAAAAAAGGTGTCCGTGGGAGGGGATAGCTTTGTTGATTGAATGCCTGTCCTTTTAGTATTAACCTCAGACATCAGTAACGTCACCATCTAGACCTGCACCCTTAGCGCCTTGTGTGCTTAGCACAGATCTGTGTCTCTGCATGGAACGGTACGGAAATAGAACATTTTCATCATCAGAGAAACTTCTATTGGACAGCACTGGCCTAGATCCTCTTCAAGTTATAAACCAACTCTTTGATTCTTTTCACCACTAATTTCATATTATCTATTTTCCTTGAAAGGATTTTGTGTATAGATATGGTACATTAAAAGAAAGTCTAGTCAGATGTAAACATTTCAGTCTCTCATCCAACTTAAAGCTTCTTTCCTCCCCTGGGCTGGGCCTGTAGTGGGGACGAGAGGGCTTGGCTGGCTCCTTCACTCTCTTAGTTCCCCTCCCTGCCCACCCTGCCTTGTTAATTCCTCCAGGATGGAGCAGAGGAGAGGTCACTGGGCAAAGAGGATCTCGATAGGATTGGTGCTCTTTGTAATCTGGTGGTGCTGTCCTCGTTGGCAGATGTCTGAGTTCTGGATTCTCCTCTCTCAGGGCACTTTGGTTGGTCCTTTGGAGAACCTCTGCCTCACTGGGGGTCTCCTCTGCACATCACCTTATGACCCTCCCCCCACCTCCTGTATGCCACAGGTACACACCACACATCACCTGTCTTTTGGGGTCACCTAACCCTGGTGAGCAATCTTCTTTGATGAGGTCCTTGCTAGACAACCTAAGTCCAGCTTTCCATGGTACCCACGTAGCTCATGGGAAAAACCCAGCACCTCCTGCCCCTGCAAGCCCTAGAAACACAGGCTACTCCCACTCCAGCCTGCTGTCTCCACTCTGCCCTCCCAGACCCTCCAGCCAAGTTTTGGCCTTTAGATACTTTTCAGGGGAGAATCAGGCACCAGTCCTTATATCCCAAACACTGGGCCTCCAGATCAAGCTCTCTGAATGGTTGCTCTCCTTGCTTGGTGGGGGAGGGAGCTCTGATTTTCCTCCCCATAGGGGACTGGAGGCACTGTGCTCAGCACTCCTGCATCCTTCTTCAAAGAAATCCACACCTAGCAAACTTCTCCCATTCTCCATCCCACTCTCCACTGCTTGTACAGGCTGGAGGCGGGTGAAGGCCTACGGCTCAGGACGCAGGTGAGGGCAGTCGGGGACACCTCCTTTTCAGGTCCTAAATAGACAGTGCAGCCCTTCTCTTTGGAATGTGTGCATATGTAATACCCTTGGTCCTCAGCTTTGGGGCCTCAGCTGCAACTCTAAGACAACAAAAAGGATGTATTTAACACCTCCTTACATATCCTTTTGTCCTGCTTCTTGTCCCATCACACAGTCTCCACCAGTCTGTCCACATCCATTCTGTGCAGTCTGCTAGGGCTGGGCTCATTTGCATACAAAATGAGGGTTAGGGTAGAATTTGGGACACTCAGAGACGGCGAGAGCCTTTTCTAACTCCACAAGCCCTAATGCCAGATTCAGACAGGTTTTCCTCATCTCCAGCTCCACATGATGAGTTTTTCTTGGACAGGGGCCGTGTTTCATATCTCGCAATTATGTTGGAGGCTTCAAAAAGGTTGAGAATCACTGAGTTAAACTGCCCTCAGGGTTAGACCCCCAAAAGGATTAAAAAGATAACTAAGCAGAAGCAGTGGCCCTTTTGCAGGGATGCTTAAGACAACGCTGTTGATGATTTGAAATCAAGGGACTTTAGGCATTTTGATTAATTGACAATACTTGCCTCTCTGACTGACTAACCTGCTGGGGGTTTTCCCCTCTGTCATCATCCATGATCCTTACAGATGAGAACACTGAGACTCAGAGACCTTGGCTTACCCAGGATCACCCAGATGGGAATGGGGGAGTTGGGATTCTAGCCTAGATGTGTTTGAATCCAAAACTTCACACTCTCCCAGCACACCCTGCTGTCTCGGGGCCAGCTGGCTCCTATTTCCACACCTTCCTTTTATTTGATGACAAGCCCTAATCAGGGCTGGTGACAGTGGGGCTTAACACAGCTAATCCCACCCATGGAGAACATATGTGACACTGAAGGGCCACGGACAGGCAGAGGAAAGGTTCTGAGGAAAGCCTGGGGTGTAGGAGAGGGCCTTCCCTGGCCAGGCTCAGAAGCCCCACTTTTAGCCTGACTTACCAGCTCCCCAAGAAGCACGCATGCACTGGCACTTACTCTGTGACAGGCACGGTGTCTTATCTAATTCAGTCCTCGCCAAACCTCTGAGCCAGCTTCTGTGATCCCCATCTTACAAGGCAGGAGTCTGAGGCTCACAGAGGTTGAATGTTCTGATCTAGAAACCCTGCTGGCAAGCAGTAAAGCTGGGTTTGATCCCAGATCTGCCCCATGCCGTGGCCAGCCCACAGCCCTGGGCTGCCTCCCCTCCCGGGGGCCAGCCCTTTGCATCTTCACTGGGTCACATCCCAGGGCCAGGGTTGGACTGTTCTCGCCCTTCCAATGATGAGACGGAGATGCTGCCTTCCGCTGGATGCTGCTGCCTGGAACAAACTCACAGCCTGCCTGTTGCTATGTTTCCTTCTCAGTGTCCTGGGTTCCCTCCTGCTGCTTGGATTCCAGCTCGTCTGCCCACAGCCCTCCACTGAACACAGAAAGGTAAGCCATGGCCGTTCAGAGGCTTTCCTTCTCTGAACAAGGGGCTGAGGTCACTCCAGTCACAGCCCTGAGTTTTGTTCTATTTGGAGGTGAGTCACTGCTTATTCTGAGAGGAAACATCATTTATAGAATGTTCTTTAGTCCTTCTATCCCTCCTAAGTCCTTGGAGCTTAAACATGAAGCTGGTACCCAGAGTCAGTCTCTGACCTGAGAGCAGTGCTGGCTTTGCAACTGGTGTCCGTTAGAAAGGGGCGGTTATGGAGAGGTCAGTGAGAAGACTCTACCCACCTCGGAATGGGGGAGCACCAGCATGGAGCTTTTAGCCCCTCTAGGGGCACCTTCAGGGGAAACAGGTACAGATGTCAGAGAGAGCGATAGCTAAAGCTGTGGCTGTAGCTACACAAGAGGATGCCCTTATAGGGAGCCAGGATCTTTGTTAGAAGGACACAGCCACTGCCGACCAGCACCCAGGCAGGGAGGGAGCAGGGAAATAAGGACCTGGCCCTGTCTTTGCTCCTCCCCGCCATCTCCTGCTGCTGACTCCTTTAGCTGAAGCCAACCCAAGACAGAAAATGAAAAGCCCTTGATGCAGTCCTCAAAGGCCAGCCTCCTGGGCAACAGGGCTGGGTGGAAAAGGGTGGTCAGAGCATCTGGAGGGACAAATGGACAGTATCAAGCATGCTTCCCTTTAGGCTTTGTGTGTTTCATAGTAGATGAACTATCTGCTGTTGCCTAAAGAAGCCAGCTACTGTCCTGCCACAGAGCAGGTGTGTGATAAATGTTTCCTTAGGAACAGATGCATAATGTGACTCTGAGAAGGTCCCTGAAATCCCTTTCTGCCCTCTGGGAGCTCCTCTTGTCTACTTGTAATGAAATGCACACACTTCTGAGAGGAATACTAGGTCAGCCGTTTGTGTCTGAGTGTGACTGAGTTGGTTGGAACCTTTGCTGAGAGAAGGTTTTTATAGGGGATGTCCAGGGGAGAAAGAAGCAGAGGAAAGAGAGTATGTACACAGTTTTGGCTAGATAAGACCTTCTTGGGAGCAGCTCTTGATGATCTTGTCTGATTAGTCTAATTTCTTTTAGGTCTGTGGATTATGTTCTGGCTTTGTTTTTCTGGGCCAGATATAAACCTATATTGTATTGTATTCCCTACTCTGACGTCAGCTCCATGAAAGTAGAATCTTACCTGTCTTGTTCACTGCCATGTTCCCAGCTCCTGGAATACAGCCTGCATGTTGTAGGTGCTCAATAAACTACTTGTTGAATGACTAACTGAATGAATGGAAAACCTGGCCAAGGTCTAAGCATCATTTTGTTGGAGTCACTTGGAAATGTACACCCCTTCACTCCACTGCATCATCCCTATTCCTAATTTTGAGAATCAGAGGACAACTACTGTACATTGAGTGTCTGTGTCCCCCCAAATTCATAGGTTGAAACCTAATCCCCCATGTGATGGTTTTTGGAGGTGGGATCTTTGGGGGGTGATTAGGTCGTGGGAGTGGAGCCCTCATGAATGGGATTAGTGCTCTCAACAGAGTCGTGAGAGAGCTTGCTGCTCTGCCATGTGAGCTTACCAGAAGTCTGCAACCCAGAAGACGGCACTATACGGCATCCTGGTCTCGGACTTCCAGTGTCCAGAACTGTGAGAAATAAATTTCTGTTGTTTACAAGCCACTCAGTCTGTGGTACTTTGTTTTAGCAGCCCAAACTTACTAAGACAAAAATTGGCACTGAGAAGTGGGATTGCTGCTGGAACAAATACCTAAAAATGTAGAAGTGGCTTCAGAACTGGGTAAAGGGTAGAGGCTGGAAGAGTTTTTAGATGCATACTTGAAAAAGCATACATTGCCGTGAATGGACTTTAAAGGCAATTCTGGTGAGGGCTCAGAAAGAAAAGAGGAGAAGCTGTAGAGAGAGCGTGTGTACTTAGAGAACAGAAAGTTGGTAGAAATATGGATGTTAAAGGCCATTCTGAGGTGGTCTCAGATGGAAATGAGGAATATGTTACTGGAAACTGGAGGAATGGCCGTGCCTGTTGTAAAGTGCCAAAGAACTTGGCTGAATTGTGTTCGTGTTCTAGTGTTTTCTGGAAGGTAGAACTTGCAACCAATGAAATTAGATATTTAGCTGAAGCAATTTCTAACCAAAGTGTTGAAGGAGTGGCCTTGTTTCTCTTGATGCTTGTAGTAAAATGTGGGAAGAGAGAAATGACTTAAAGGTTTGGAAAATTCTCAGTGTATCCACATTGAAAAGATGGAGAAATCTTGTTCTGGGAAGAACATTAAGGGTGTGGCTGAGAGACCATTTGATAAGGAGATTAGTCAGCCATCTTGACAGAAGCTGGGAGCTATTGTCCAAGACGATGGAAGGATGCAGAGGAGGGGCTGCTGGTGCCTTCTGACCTTGGCTCACCTCTGGTGTCACCTCACTTGGTGGTCTCCACTCTCTGCACTCTGGTACTGAGCTCCTTGGCTGTCCAGTTGCTGCTCCATTTGGCCCAGGGAGGCATGGGCTGTGCCCAGCTGAGCTGTGGGGGCATGGCTGCCTCCACCTAGATTGCAAAGGACATGACCTCCCAGCAGGGTTGTGGTCCTGGAACCCCCAACCCAGAGAGCTGCAGTCGGGACAGGGCTGTCTAAAGCTCTGGGGACAGGGCAGCCTGGAGCCTTGGGGCCCCACCCCTTGCCCAGCAAAGCTGTGGGCAGGGGGGTGGAACACTCAGTCAAGGAGGATTATTCTTGAGCTGTAACGTCTAGTGAAATTTGCCCCATTGGGGTTTGGACTTCCTTGGGACCTTTCACTCTTTTCTTCTTTCCTCTTTGTCGCATTTGGAATGGGAATATCTGTCCTGTGCCTGTCTCCCCATTGTATCTTGGAAGCGCATAACGTGTTTGATTCCACGGGTTCACAGCGGGAGAGCAGTTTGCCTCAGTATGAATCAGTCTCTCCATATCTGATGTAGATGAGATTTAGATGAGACTTTGGACCTAGACTTTAAAGTTGATGCTGGAGCCAGTTAAGACTTTTGGGGCTATTGGGGTGGAATGAATGTATTTTGCATGCAAGAAGGACATGAATTTTGGGGGGTCAGGGGTGGAAAGCTATAGACTGAATGTATCCCCTCAAATTCATATATTGGAACATAATCCCCAGTGTGGTGGTATTTGGAGGTGGGGCTTTTGGGAGGTGTTAGGTCATGAGGGGATTGGTGCCCTTATAAAAGAGATCCCAGAGAGATCTCTTGCCCCTCTGCTATTTGAAGACAGAGCAAGAAGGCTATTGTCTATGAACCAGGAAATGGGCTCTCCCCAGACACCAAATCCTCTGGCCCCTTAATCTCGGACATCCCAGCCTCCAGAACTGTGAAAAATAAATTTATGTTATTCATAAGCTGCCTAGTCTGATATTGTTGTTACAGCAGCCAGAATGGACTAAGACGACTGTCTATTTTCATTATTAAGTTATATTATTCATTATTGTTTGGAATTGCCAGGGTTGTTAATCCTAATAGTTGAATCAATCTACCAGTGTTCTTTTTTGTTGTTGTTATTCAAATAGACCATCATAGCTGAAAGTATTTTATAAATGATCAATTTATTTTGCTATCTGTTAATTTTTCAAGTTAGCCTGGACAATATAAATATAGCCTGAGCAAAAGGTTCACAAGTAAATATTGCCCTCATGTTTCTGAAAGTGTTTGTTCTGAGAAATCAAAAAAAAAAAAAAAAAGGGTTATGAGTTTCTTTAGGATATTAAATTTAAAAATTGAGCAAAATATATCACACCTTGGTATACTGTACCTTCTTGTCAAAATATTTTTAAGAACTCTGCAGTAGAAAGATTAAAAAAAAGTTTTTTGGAATCATTTGTGGATTCTTTTACTTGGAGAATGTAATTTTAGGACTATCCTGAAATATAATTCTGTGGATTTCAGCTGCCAGGGTCATTGTCACTCGCCCCGGAGAAGAAAGGATTCAGTGCTTTCTTGGCGGGTGGATTTCTTCTTGATGTTTCATTGGAGTTTGTGGAGCCATGGTTGTCATCCTGCCTGGTTATATCCTCAAAATCCTGGCGGCAGAAGCAATACTGGCAGGAGCATCATCCATTTATTTCTGCCACATAAGAAGTAAGGAGATACTTATTAAAAAGAAGCCGAGGGGCCGCCCCCTGGCTGAGTGGTTAAAGTTCAGCACGCTCCACTTTGGCGGCCTGGTTTCTGGGTTCGGTCCCAGGTGCGGACCTACTCCACTTGTCAACCATGCTGTGGAGGCATCCCGTGTACAAAGTGGCGGAAGACTGGCACAGATGTTAGCTCAGGGCTAATCTTCCCCACAACAACAACAAAATAAAGGAGTTGAAAATCTTTTTCTATAAAGGGCCAGTTTTGAATGTTTTAGGCTTTCTGGGCTACAAAGTCTCTGTCACAACTACTCAGCTCTGCTTTTGTAGCACAAAGGCAGCCATAGGCAATGCTTAAATGAATGGGCATGGCTGTGTTCCACTAAAACTTTATTTACAAAAATAAGTAGTGGCTGGATTTGTCTCTTGGGCCACTGCTCTAAGTCAGGATAGGGAGGAGTTAAATGCAAGTAGACGTGTTTTGGAATTTGAAGTTGAAAATTGTCTGCTCCTGGGACTTTAAGGAACACAGAGGATTTGAGAAAAAAAAGTATATTATTTCATTAAAACTTAAGAATTATGATTGCTATCAATTGTTTTCATTACTTAGATAAATCATAATTGAATTCCTGCTGACCCATTGTTTTGTGGTAAAATCTGCTCCCACTCTCTAACAGAGAGCAGCAGAAAGAATTAGAAAACCATTTGTGGTAAATGCTTAAGGGACAGCATTACTAATTTGTGCATATCGTAGTTTAGCATGTCTATGAAAACTACCCACTAAAAGACATCCCTTTTTCTTTCTCGTTACAACAGCATATCCAACTTTAGCATATGGAAGCATTTCTACAGTCTAAGTTATTCTGAGGAAAAGACATAATTTGTAAATGCTGTCAAGTAAACTATGCATTTCTAAATGCTGCTCGGGTGATTGGATACGTCTCTGTAAAAACCGTCCTGTAATAGTGCAAGAAAAGAGGACTCTGGTGCAGTGTGAATAGCTCTCTCCAGATATTTCTGTCCAGAAGTCTTCCTCTTGCTCCTGCAACATGGACAGTATCACAAAGGATGGCCCAACCTCTGTTCTTGGTGGTTGTTTAATGACATATGGCAAATGATTATATTTTTAAAACTCTCTTTGACTTCATTTGCAGATAACGTAAGACTAAGAACGAAGACTAAGAGCAGGAAAAAACTTGACTGAGACTTTAATAAAAACCACACATTATTAGCAAGGGAAAATATGCTGATTGTAAAAAGCTTTTAGGTTAATGAAACTGTTCTACTGTCTGCCCAACAGACATTCACTGAGCAAGCTGCTTTACAAGTCATAATGTGTATGGTCAACATAATCTATACAGGAAAGAATCATGATACTTTGTACTTTATTTCTACAAATGGAAAATCACATGTATACTTTCATCATAACTGCTCAATGTGTTCTTTTTAAGTTTACTTTTTTTATTTAAAGTATGCGTGTTTGTTAAAGAGAATTTAGAAAACAATGAAAAATTAAAAGAAGGAAAAAGGGACTTACTCCTGGGGCCACCGGCCAAAGAGAAGTGCTCTTCAACATGTTATTTATAGAAACTTGCAAACAAAAAGAACAGAGACACTACAGAATGAAGTAAGGGTGGAGTGAAATATTTGTCTTGCTGACTGATTAGCAAGCCTCAGTGTGAACAGCAGGGACCTTGTAGTGGGTCTAGAGCCTACTATTATTGCACACGAGGTGCAGCCAGTTACTTCAGATTGCCTCTTGACAGTGTCACACAGTTGGATATGAACAGAAAGCCTATGGAAGGGCAAAAAGAACTTGTAGACTATATAAAATTTCTCATATTACTGCTGCTATAGTCAAGAAGAAGAAAGGATAAAACAGTAATGCTTTTAGGAGAAAACATGAAAATATCTGCAATATTTAGGGCAGGCAAGGATTTCTTAAACAAGACACCAAAAGAACTAACTGTGAAAGAACTGGACTCTGCTAAAATTGAGGACTTTTGTTTATCAACATACACCATAAAAAGAGTGAAAAGATAAGCTATAAACAGGGTGAATATATTCACAATAATATATTTGACAAAAGATTCATGTTCAGAAGTATTTAAAAAAGACCCACTTAAGAAATTAAGAGTTAAGCAATCCAGTTTTAAAGTGGGCAAAAGACTTGAACAGACACTTCATGTAAAAGGATATTCTCGTGGCCAGTATGAAGAGGTGCTCAATCAAAATCATTGGTCTTTAGGGAAATACAAATTAAAATGAGACACCAGCAGAATGGCTTAAAATGAAAAACACAGACAGTACCAAGTGCTGATGAGGATGAGGAGCAACTAGGACTTTCATACCTTGCTGGTGGGAGTTTACAATAGTGAACCCTTTGGAAAACTGTTTGGCAGCCTATCTTTAAGCTAAACACATTGAACATTTAAGCTGTTCAATGACCTGGCTATTCTACTTGTAGGTATTTCCCAAGAGAAATGAGTGCATGTATCCACCAAAACATATGTATAAGAATGTTCATAGTAGTTTTATTTACAATAACTCAAAATTAGGAATAATCCAAAAGTCTATCAACAGGAGAATGGATAAATAAATTATAGTACATCCATACAAGATAACATGAAACAACAATTAAAAACTAGACTTGTGTTTCCAGGCACAAGATGGAACAACAGGGATTGGGTTGACCTTTCCTTCTAGAACAAAAGCAATATGGCCAAGATAGAGCGACAGGGACCGGATTTTTTCTTACCCTGTCACAGGAAACAACCAAAGCTAAACCAAAACAGACAACATATGTGAAACAGTGGTTTTCAAAACCCTGGATATCAATCAGCAAAAGACAGCAATCCCTCAGAGAGAGAGAGCTGAACCCTAAACTTTTCCCAGCTAATTGCCTTGAGAGAGTTTCCCATCCTTGGACGGGAGGAGGAAATGGGAATCCAGGCAGAACCTGTTGGACTCCTTGAGTTAAGGAGATGGATTTGAGAGTCCAGCAAGACCACGGTGGTGAGGTCTGCAGGACAGAGTACCAGAGAGGAGAGAACCACACAGAGAGAAGACTACAGAGATCTGCAGGGGGTCTTCCTCAAGGATACAGCACAGTACTGATCAGCACATGCATGTGAGTTCACAACCTGAGGCCAAAAATGAATCTTTCAAAAAGATTAAAGGGAACAGCACCTGGTACTCACACAGGACCAGAAACAGTGACTCTTTTCAGCAGCCAGACTTCAAAAACTCATAATTCAGGGATAGTGGAAAGAATACTCAGGAAGCTCTTGCCTTGGTACTGGGGGAATAATTGACCCGAGACCGTGCATCCGTCTAGACCTAACAAATCATAAAAGTACTACTGGAAAGGGTCAAACTGTTGCTAAATAACTTAACTATCCCAGCACAAAGCTCACAAATATAGGAATATAAAAATATTCAGCACCCAAAAAGGTAAAATTCAAGATGTCTGGCATTTAGTGAAAGATTACCAGACATGCACAGAAGCAGAAAAACATTAGCAGTGTTCTTCATAATGAGGAGAATAATCAGTCAATTGAAACCAACTCAGAATTGACACAGATTTTAGAATTTGAAGACAAGGATATTAAAAGATACTAAAACTGAATTCCAGGGGTCCAGCTCTGTGGCCAAGTGGTTAAGTTTGAGTGTTGTGTTTCAGTGGCCCAGGGTTTTGCTGCTTCTGATCCTGGGTGCGGACATGGCACAGCTCATCAGGCCATGCTTAGGCGGCATCCCACATGCCACAACTGGAAGGACCCACAAGTAAAAGTATGCAACTATGTACTGGGGGGATTTAGGGAGGAGAAGGAGAAGGGGAAGAGGAAAGAGATTGGCAACAGATGTTAGCTTAGGTGCCAATCTTACTGAAACAAAACAAAACAAAACAAAACTGTATTCTGTATATTCCAAAAGTTAAGTAGAGGCATGGAAGATACAAAAAACACTCTCATCAAACTTCTTGAGATCAAAATGACAAGATCTGAGATGAAAAATACACTGGATGGGATTAATGGCAAATTAGAGAGTACAGAAGAAAAGATAAGTGAACTTGAAGATGTAACAGTAGAAACTCTCCAAAGTGAAATACAAAATGAAAAAAAGAATTTAAAAAGATGAATAGAGAATCAGGGAGCTCTGGGACAACTTCAGGTGGGCTGATACATGTGCCATTAGAGTATCAAAAGGAGAAGAGATGGAGGGACTGACAGGAAAAATATTAAAAAAATAATATTTGTAAATGTTCCAAATTTGGTGAAAACTGTGAACCCAAGAATATCAATGAACTCCAAGAAACATGAAGAAAATGGCATCAAGTCAAACCATAATCAAATTGCTCAAAACTAGTGATAAAGGAAAAAACTTTAAAAGCCTCTAGGAAAAAAACACATTACATACACAGAAACAAAGATAAGACATCAGATTCCTTGTCTCCTGTCACTCATGCAAGTGAAGCAACATCTTTAAAGTACTGAAAGAATAAAACTCTCAACCTAGAATTCAATACCTGGAAAAAAATCTTTCAAAAATGAAAGTAAAATAAAGACATTTACAGACATAAAAATGCTGTACTATACCTGCACCACAAGAATTGTCAAAGGAAATTCTTTAGGCAGAAGGAAAATGAGATCAGATGGAAATATGGATCTATACAAAGGAATAAAATGCACCAGAAATGATAACTACATGAGTAAATATAGAAGGTTTTAAAAATTATTTAAATCACTTTTAAATATTGACTTTTAAAATAAAAATAATAATGTGTTTGGGGTTTCTGATATATGTATAAGTAAAATGTATGACAATAGTATAAATGCCAGAAGAGGATAAATGGAAGCAGAGTATTGTAAGCTCTTATAATATATGTAAAATGGTATCATATTACTTAAAGGTAGACTTTGATAAGTTAAAGATGTATACTCTAAACCTTAAAACAACCATTAAGTAACAAAACAAAGGATTTTAGCTCACAAGCCAAAAAAGGGAAAAAATAGAATCATAAAAATAATTCAAAAGAAGACAGAAATAGAGGAAAAGAAATCAAACAACAGACGGGATAACTAGAAAACAAGTAGCAAGGTGGTAGACTTAGATATAATTATATTAGTAATCACAAAAACACCTTACCTGAAAGACAGAGATTGACAGATTGGATAAAAAACAAGACACACACCTGTATGCTATCTATAAGAAACACCCTTAAAGACACACATAGGTCAAAAGTAAAAGGATGGAAAAAGATACCATATTAACAGTAGTCGCAAGAAAGCTGGAGGGACTCTATTACTATCAGATAAAGTAGATTTTAGAGGAAAGAATATTACCAAGGATAAAGAGGGTCATTTCATAATGGCAAAGGAGTCAGTTCGTCAAGAGGACTTAACAATCCTAAACATTTATGTACCTAATAATAAACCTTCAAATTATTGAAGCAAAATCTGATATAACTGCATAAAGAAACAGACAAATCCACAATTATAGTCAGAGATTTCAGTATCCCTTTCTGATACTGATAGTGCACACAGACAGAAAAGTCAGTAAGAATGTAGAACACTTGTCTGACTATCAACCAGCTGGACCTAGTGGACATTTGTAGAGCATTTCCTCAAACAAAATTAGATATGCATTCTTTTCAGGTACATGAAGAACACTTATCAAGATAGATCATATTTTGGGCCATAAAACTTAGTCTCAGTACAACAGGATTCAAGTCACAGACAGTTTGTTCTCTGATCACAATGGGATTAAGTTGGAGCTCAGCAACAGGAAGATATCTGGAAAATTCCCAAATGTTTGGAAATGAAGTAACACACTTCTAAACAATCCATGAGTCAAAGAAGAAATGAAAGGGAAATTAGAAAGTACTTTGACCTGAGTGAAATTGAAAACACAAAATATCAGAAATTGTGGAATGCTGCTAAAACAGCACTTAGGGGAAAATATATATAACTAAATACCTATAAAGACAAAAAGGTCTCAAATCAATGACCTCAGACTCCGCCATAAGCAACTAGAAAAAGAAAAGTAATTAAAGTAAGAAGAAAGGAAATAATACAGATCAAAGCAGAAATCTATAAAATAGAAACAGAAAAACTACAGAGAAAACCATGTAAACCAAAAGCTGGTTCTTTGAGAAAATCAATAAAAGGGATAATTTTGGGCTAGAGTGATCAGGGAGAGAAAACAGTGAAGACACAAATTACCATTATCACAACACAGAGTAGTGAAATCACTACACATTCTGTAGATATTAACAAGATAATAAGGAAAGATTATGAATACTTTTATTCCTGTAAATTCAACAATTTAGATGAAAAAGACAAACTATTTGAAGCATGTAAACTACCAAAGCTCCCTGAAGAAGAAGTAGATAAGCTATTTCTTCTAGATAACCTATAGAGTAGTTCTATATTTATTAAAGAAATGGAATTTGTAGTTAAAAGCCTTCCTGCAAAGAGAGCTCTGGTTCCTGATGGTTTTACTGGTGAATTCTTACAACCATTTAAGGAATAAATAATAGTAATTTTGGGCCAACCTGGTGGCACAGTGGTTAAGTTCGCTTGTTCCGCTTTGGTGGCCCGGGGTTCGCCACTTTGGATCCCGAGTGCGGACATGGCACCGCTTGTCAAGCCATGCTGTGGTAGGCGTCCCACATATAAAGTAGAGGAAGATGGGCATGGATGTTAGCTCAGGGCCAGCCTTTCTCAGCAAAAAGAGGAGGATTGGAAGCAGATGTTAGCTCAGGGCTAATCTTCCAAAAAAAAAAAAAAAAAACAAAAAACCAAAACTAATTTTACAGAAACTCTTCCAGAAAATTGAAGAGGAAAAAACTTCCCAACTTATTCTGTGAAACCAGCGCTTCATACCAAAGCCAAATAAAGATATTACAAGGTAAGAAAACTATGGGTGATTATCCATTATGAACATAGATACAAAAGTTCTTAAATTTTACCAAATTAAATCCAACTTATAGGAAATGATAATACATCGTGAAGAAAAAGGCTTTATTCCAGGAATACAAGGTTGGTTTAGCGTTTAAAAATGAATCAATGTATTTCATCATATTAACAAACAAAAAAGAAAAACCATATGATTATCTCATTAAATGCAGAAAAATTTTGACAAAATCTGACATCCATTCCTGATAAAAATCTCAGCAATGTAGGAATAAAAAGAAACTTGGCTTTAACCTGATAAAGGACATCTACTAAAAATTATAGCTAATTATGCTTAATGGTGAAAGACTGAATACTTTGCTTCTAAGACTAGGAAAGACAAGGATGTCTTGTCTCACCACTTCTATTCTACATTGTACTGGAAGTTTTAACCAGTGCAGTAAGGCAATGAAAAGAAAGAAAATGCATCCAGATTGGAAAAGAAGAAGTAAAATTGTCTTTATTTGTAGACAGAAAAATTATCTGCAGAAAATCTGATGAAATCTAAAAAAGGCTTCTAGAAATAAGTGAGTTTAGCTGAATTATTTTATATAAGATCAATATGCAAAGAGTCAACTGTATTTCCATCAACTGTCAAAGAACAACAGAAAAATTAAAAAAGAATATCGTTTACAATAGCATGAAAAATATGAAATAAAGATAAATCTGACAAAAGATGTGAAAGACCTCTACACTTATAACTGCAAACCATTGTTGAGAGAAATTAAAGGACACTTAAATAAGTGGAGAAATATACAATGTTTGTGAATCAAGAAACTCAATACTGTTAAGGTATCCATTCTCTCCAAATTAATCTATAGATTTAACACAATTCCAATAAAATTTCCAGCAGACTTTTTGCAAAAATTTCAAAAATACTTATGAAAATGCAGAGGACCTACAATAGCCAAAACAAGTTTCAAAAAGAAGTACAAAATTGCAAGAGTTACACTACCTGATATTTATATTATTATAAAGCTACAGTAATCAAGATAGCATGTTATTGGTGTAAAGGTAGATAAATAGAGAGTGGAACACAATAGAGAACAGAAATAGACCCACAAATATAAGGAAAACTGATTTTTGACAAAGGTGCAAAGATAATTGAGTGGAGAAAGGGTAGTCTTTTAAACAAATAATGCTGGAACAATTGGATATCCACTTGCAGAAGAGTGAACTTCAATCAATACCTTGCACAATATACAAAAATTAACTCAAAATTGATCATAGATCTAAGTATAAAACCTAAATCTATAAGCCTTCTAGAAGAAAACAAAGGAGAAAATGTTTGTGACTTTGGACTAGCCAGATTTTTTAGATACAACACCAGACTCATAGTTCATAAAAGAGAAAGTTGACCAATTGAACTTTATGAAAACTACTAACTTCTACTGTTCTGCGACACTCTTAAGAGAATGAAAAGGCAAGCCAGAGGCTGAGAGGAAATATTTACAAAGCATATATTTGATAAAGGACGTGTATTCAGAATATATAAGGAACTCTGAAAACTCAATCATAAGGAAAAAACAAAGAGATACAAAAGTAAGCAAAAGATTTGAAATGATACTTCACCAAAGAAGATACATGTTAGCAAACTGACAAGTAAGCTCAAGAATGATGCTCAACATCATTAGTTATTTAGGGAAATACAAATTAAAACCACAATGAGTTATAACTACATACCTATTAGAGTAGCTGAAATGAAAAAGACTCATCATACCAAGTCCTGATGGGGATATGGAGGAACTGGTTCCCTCATGCACTGCCAGTGGGAATATACAAATGATAAATTACTTTGAAAACAGTTTGGTAGTTTCTTAAAAAGTTACACACCTGCCTGTCATGTGATGTAGTATTTATCTAAGAGAAAAGGAAATATATATCCATACATAGGCTTGTACATAAATGTTCATAGAAGCTTTATTTGCCATAAACTGGAAACAACCCAAATGTCCGTCAACAGGTGAATGGATGAACAAAGGTTGGTTTATCCATACAAAGAAATACTACTCTGCAATGAAAAAAGGGGAACTATTGATAGATGCTACAACATGGATGAATCTCAAAATAATTATGCTGAATGAAAGAACCTACACAAAAAATGTACATACTGTATTACTCCATTTCAATAAACTTCTAGGAAATGTAAAATAATCTATAGTGACAGAAAGCATATCAGTGTTTGTAGGGGATGAGAGGAAGGGAGGATGACCAAGGCGTGCAAAGAAACTTTTTGGGTGATGGATATGAGCGTTATCTTGATGATGGTGATGGTTTCATGGGTGAATACATGTGAGCAATCTTATCAAATTGTACACTTCAAATATTATAATTGATTGTGTGTCAGTTATAATTCAGGAAAGCTGTTAAAAATAAACTACTGAGATAAGCAACAACTGAATGAATTTCACGTGAATTCATTCAGTGAATTCACTGAATAAATTTTTCCTATTGATCATAAGAAGCCAGAGACAAAAGTACCTCCAGTATGATTCCATTTATATTTAGTTCAAGAACAGGCAAAGCTCATCTGTGGTAAAAATAAAATCACAATAATGGGTACCTATGTGGGCATGAGTACTGACTAGCAAGAGAGCATGAGGAAAGTTTCAGGGATGTTGGAAATATTCCAAATCTTGGCCAAGGTGGTGGTTATTATAGGTCTTAAGAGTGTAAAATATCATACATTTACAACGAGCATACTTTATGCACTCCCTGTATATTATACCTCAATGAAAAAAAGGAGGGGAGGAAAAGGAGGAAGAAGTGCATAAAATGCCAGTACTGAAATGGTCATGAAAGTCTTTGGAGCAGTGTGGGATTGTCCTTTGAGAATTACCGGGAAACAAAGATGCTCTTCAAAGGACAGCATAAGGCACACTCTCATTAGCGAGTGTCCAGCTACAGAACCCTTCCAGAATTGGAAGCTGACTCTCAAGCAGACACTGTGTCTTTTCCAGCTGGTATTTGTCAGGCCTTCTGTTTCTAATGGCATAAATATAACTGACTGCTTCTGAAAAATTAAGCGTATTTCTACTTATGAGAAATGAAGAAATTAAAGTAAAAAGACCTTATTAAGGACTGGAAGAATGTCAATGCTCACTAATTCATGCTGTGCCAAATCTCTTGGATTCAAATCCAACAGCAGAAAAGTCAAATTTGCTTCTTTTACAAATAGAGTCGCAAGCTTAGGACTTTGTGTTTGGAATACAATGTAGCAGGAAGAGAGCATCTTCAGATTTTAGTTTGGGGATAATGGGGCGGTCCTGGCCTCTTAGCCTCTTCCTGGTTTCTGGCCAGGATTCCCCTTCAGATCTCTGATTTTTTTTCTGAGTATGTTTATTACCTGTGGGTGAGTGGCACAAAGTGGAACGTAGAATAAACCGTCTGCCTTGGAACCGGGTTTTCTTGTTGGCTAATGCTTACTGACTTCCTCGACCGTGGACAGGGTCTGCCTACCCAGCCTCTGGGGAACCTCTTTGCCTTCTCCAGCCTTGACTGACTTAACCAGCCTTGTGGTGTCTCCTAGGGAGATACCAGGTCTCTTCTATGGAGGAGTCTTGGTCTCAGCCATCCTAATGTCAATTGCCCATACCTGGAGCCAGGAAGACCGGAAAGAAGTCATAGCCGTTTTCCTCCCCATCATGGCGGCTCTGCCCTCATCTCTTCTTGTTAACCCTTCCCTGCTTCAGAGCCCTGCATCTCTAGATTGTGAAAGGACTTGTTATCTTGTGGGAAAGCTCCAAATCAAGAGATGAAATATGGAAGACGGAGAAAAACTTGGGCCACGTATTCTATTTGTAGAAGTTTGTGAAGAGGGCTCATCAGAAGAAGGAGGCACTAGGGATAATATAAGCCAGGGAAACTGAGGCGACAGCCCCACATTTTTTATGACGAAAATGATATCCATTGAGTTTTGAGTGTTCCTTCCCCATGACAGCCTCTGCCCTGATTTCTTTAAAGACTTATTTTTTTATTTAAAAAATGCTACTAAGTTCAAGGGCAAAAAACTTTTGTTTTTCTATATTGTGTTTCTTTTGTTCTAAGTGTTTTTCCTGCTTCACAGACACACTTACAACTCAAGTTTATAAATTCCTTCCTTTGGAAGTTCGTAGTTTCATTTGTAACAGTATTTAAAAATAAATACATTATAAATTTATTATTATTGTCTGAACAAACTCTAATACCCATATCTCAAATGTCATCTTCTACAAATAAGCCAAGTTATACACAATAGATTTTTTGTGTGTGTTTTGACCCTAACAACGTGACTTTGGGACTATAAATGGTTCTAAAAAAAAATGAGTATTTTATGTACTTTAATTTTTTCTTGAAATTCCCATTCCCTTTCACACTTATACACAAAGAATGCAAACCATAAAAAGGAGTTTTTTAAATAACTTCTAAATTCCCCCACTATGTTATGTTTCCAGGCCAGATTACGGTTAAAACAAAGTTTTGACAGACAGAATAACTGATCACTTTGGAAAAGAAAATGAATCATAGTACAGGCTTTAGGCCACTGTCCTTGGGTATATGCTAGCGGTCCACCTTCTTTGAATGATGATGTTAACTGATTCTTAATGATGGAGGAATCTGGCATGTGAGTCTTCGCCTGGCAGCCAGCTTCCTTCCCCACCACTCCTTGGTTAGTTTGGAGAAACAGAGAAGTCAATGACCTTTTGTTCCTAATTTTACTTTCTTTGTATTGCTTTTTATACAGCTGCTGCATATTGTTATTCATGGCCAACTTCATTTTTTTTCCCATTAACTCATCAGACACTTATCAAGTGACTACTGTATGAACTTGAACTCTGAAGCCGGACTGCCTAGTTGATATCCCGGTTCTGCTGCTTACTAGTTCTGGACCTTGGGCGGTTTTGTCATCTATAAAATGGGAATAATAATAGTACCTATTGCGAAAGTTGTTTTGAGGATTACATGAGTTATATATAGAGTTTAGGAGGTGGCCTGACCCATAGCAAATACTATGTTAAGTGTTCTTGTCATTGTTTGCTGTTGTTATTATGACAAAGTCCAGCCCTGTGCTACATGCTGGGTACCCAAACAGGCTTCTTCTCAAGGTGCTTCCCTCCTAATGTCATGGGTATGATCTCTACCCAAGCCTGATTTATCTAGACTGGAGTTTCTCTGTCTTGGCACTGTTGGTATTCTGGGCAAGATAATTCTTTGTTGTGGGACTGTCCCGTGCACTGTTGGAAGTTTAGCAGCATCCCTGATCTCTACTCACTAGATGCCAGTAAGATGCTCCTCCAGTTGTGACAAGCAAAAGTGTCTCCAGACATTGACACATGTCCCCTGGGGGACAAAATTACCCTCAGTTGAGAACCGCTTATTTAGACTGGTAGGTCCTCCTGCAGAGGCAGAACTGTGGCTTCCCCGCGTTCTGGGGAGTCCCCTCGTTCCATGTTGTCGTCTTCTCCCTGAGCTTGTTTTTGAAGATCCGTGTTACGTGTTACATGTGCCTCTTAACCACGTATTTGGAACCACGGGTTCATTTCCCCTGTTCCTACTGAGGCCTCCTTAGTAGGAGGGGCTCCTCTTTAAAGTCTCCTCCTCCTTCTCAATCTCTTGGGCTTCTCTAGAAAAAGGAAGGAGGGACCTAGTCTTCCTAGCACTAATGTTCAGGGCTGGTCTTGAAGACAAACACCTCGCCCCAACTTAAGACGTGTGTTACTTATCACTCTGGAGAGCTAGCATGGGTTGCAGGATCACACGTGGGAATCTTACTATGGGAGATCGTGTGGCCGTGGTCCTTGGCCCACGTTTTTCCCACTTCCCTGCTGAGTGAGCACTGATGGCTAACACTGAGAGAAGGCCTACCAAGTGCTGGGCTCTGTGCTAAGTACTCGATGGAGATTGGCCTGTAATTGTTCACATTCACCCTTGAAGGCAGATATTTTATTTCTGTTTTGTAGATGAGGAAACCTCAGATTAGAGACATCATGACCACAGCTACGAAGTGGCAGAAGCATAGATTCACACCTGGGCGTCTGATCCCAAAGTTCTTAACCCAGCCATGTCTGTCTCCATATCAGCTCAGGCAGCACCATCTCCTTCTGGCCTCAGGAAAGCAGCAAGTGTCTCCTGGGAATGTCCCGTGTCTGTGCTCTAATTAGATTTAGGCTCTTAGATCCCGTCCTGGTCCTATACAACTGTCCATCAGTAGCCTCCTGCTGACTTGATGTGATGGGAGTGATTTTGTTTTATTTTGTTTTCATGATAATGTCACAGCTGAGACTCACCCTGTCCCCCACCCCTATTTCTTGGCTCTCCCTATGCTGAAAACCCTACTCTTTTCTTCCCTGTGTTTAGGCTGACTGTGAGCTTCTGCTAACTGACAAGGCTCAGTGAAAGGTAAAAGTGTAAACCAACCTTGTAAATTGGATTAAAACTTTTGTGCTAAGCCCTTAGGCCACAGAATTTACCTTGCTGACGCCAGGTGTCCTAACATCTATATTTCCCTAGGACTAACCTCTTTAAAACTCTTCATTCTATATGCAAAAAGTGATTACATTTAACTTCAGTTCCGTCCCAGACACAGGACTCCATATAAGCCAAAAGTAAAGAACTTAGTGTGGAAAAAGACTTATACCTAATTTAAAATCTTTACTAGAATTTTATTGTATTGAATATTATTCAAAATATGTTGGCCATTGCAAGGTATGGAGTCTTTTTTCCCCTGTTACATCGATAGTTTATGCTAACAGGTTATGATTTGGAGCATAAATCTATATATTACCTGATTTCTCTTTGGCCCTCCTTGGTTTCTTTTTGCTGAGGTCACATGGATTTGCTTTAATTTTCCACTTTGTATTAAAACCCTTGGATCATCGTCCTTACAGTTTTAGCGAAAACATCAGCGTCTGTAGAAAGCACTCAGAGAAAATGAAGATCGTAAAGTGTCCAGGTACAAATGAATTATGTAAAATCTGCTGGGGAGTATTCCTGAGTAGCATCGAGAACATCCTGTTCTCTTCCTTTATTCTCTTCCTGCGCCTTTCACAGGGAAGACACTCCATGTCGACGCACAGACCCACAGGAGGGCTTATGGTTCAGACTGGAGTTAATCATCAATTCAAAAGTGTGGGAGGTTTGCTGAGCACTTGCTGTGTGCCGGGGAATACACGAGGCACTGGGGGATGTGACGATGATGTATTGGCCCCTCCCTGGAGGAGCTCAGCTTAATGGGGGTGACAAAAATAAATGATGGCAGTGCAGTCAGGTAGATGCCATGATCAAATCTGGATACTGAGTTTGGGATCACAGAGGAGAATGACAATGCTGATGGTGACAACTAACACTTATGGAGCACTTTCTACATGTTTGGCACTGTACTTTCTACACATTGTCTATTTTTTTTTTTTTTTGAGGAAGATTAGCCCTGAGCTAACATCCACTGCCAATCCTCCTCTTTTTGCTGAGGAAGACTGGCCCTGAGCCAACACTCGTACCCGTCTTCCTCTATTTTATGTGAGACGCCTGCCACAGCATGGCTTGACAAGAGGTGTATAGGTCCACACCCAGGATCTGAACCTGTGAACCCTGGGCCACCGAAGTGGAGCATGTGAACTTAATTGCTGGGCCACCCTGCCAGCCCCTCACATTGTCTATTTTTTAATCCTCACAACTGTGGGAGGTAGAAGCTACTATTATCCCCATTTTACAGATGAGGAAATTGAGGCTCAAAGAGAAATTCCCCAAGCTGAGCCTTAAAAGCCAAGTAAAGAATTATCCAGGGGGAAGAAGGAGAAAGTGGAGATTCTGGAATGGGGGAAGAGCAAGTACAAAGACACAGAAGCAAATGGAAGAGATGATCTCTGTGTAGCAAGGAGGCTTTGGGAGCTGGGGTTACACCATCCGGTTCTGCCCATGGTTAAGGGATTTCAACCTTGTGACCCATTTTCATCGAAGAGCAGCCTCTGCTTCCGACACCGCGCTCCGGCTCTCTTCCACCCTCAGGTGATGGGCCACTTGGTTATGTAAGGCACCCATATGATTGGGGTGAACTCTTCAACCTTGAAGTGGTTGTTCAAGAGACTCTGAGCTTAATCGTGGGGGAAACAACATCATAGCCTCTCTGGGAAAGTCACAGGGCTGGCAGGATCCCCAGAGGTGTAGGTTCTCAGTCTTCCAAGCTGAATTTCAAGTGGCCTTGGGCAACTCCTTTAACCTCTGTGACTTTTGCTTTGCCCCTTGAATGCTCAAGTTTGTATTCCCTGAACCTACCACAGAGCCCAGTACGTGATAACCTGTAAAATGGGGATACCAGTTATTGCAAGGCATTTCAGGTGATTAATTAGAGTTCAAATGAAAGCCTTTAAACTACTTGGTGAAATGTAAGGAATAAATAAATAATCCAACTTCTCAAGATTCCTTAATTAACTAGTCATCACTGATCTAAGCCCTTATATGTAGAGTTGGCAGATGTTAGTTGTGCTAGGAAAACTATCTTGGCCTCTGCTCCATGCAATTTTAGTTCGCGGCGGGTGGGTACAAATGAGTACAAACCAGAGGTGGAATTTTTTTCCATACATGGGGCATGCTGAGGGGAAAAGCAGCCTTTTCAGCAGGGGAAGGCAGGTCGAGTGTGCAGCAGAACAGAAGAGCCTGGAGCGCCCAACTGTGCCTTGTCTGATGGCTTCTCCTTTGCAAGGGTTGATCCCTGACATTGAGTGGGGGGAGGGTGTTGATCACATTGAAATATCTGCTAATAGGCAAGGCCCTGCCTTCCTCCACACCCTCTCTCCTCCTCTAAAGACTTTCTAGAAAACAGAGCAAAAACAATGAGGTAACCCCAAGGGTTGATGAGAATTACGTTCTCCACGCAGCCCCGATTACCCAGCGCCTTTGTCCCTGTCGACTCCGTGAAGGAAATGGCTGTCAGGTGTCTCTCCTCCATGTGCAGGGTAATCTGCACTGATTGACTTGTCCATTGTCCTTCTCCTGGAGCTAAAAAACAAAACAGGAAAGGCTGCTTGGTGGGGAAAGAGGGGAACTTGGTGACCAAATGCTGTTGCTTTCCAGGCATTGGACACAGGCTCATTCTTTCTGAGAAACTTACATCCAAAGGCAGTGACTTTGAAAGGACCATGGCTGTGGAATTAGAGACAGATGCTTAGCTGGCCATGAGTAGATATTAAATTGTATTAAACTATGCAAACCACATTTCTCATGCAAGGCTTGTTTCAACCTTACATCAGCCCTTGGGCTGCATTTGCATTTCTATAGAGAACGAAATAAAAGCAGCATGTCAGTTACTCATTTCTATTCATAACTTTGAGCTGTTATTATTCTAGTTCTTGTCTACCCTACACGGCACGGCCAGATTAATCTTCTGAAATGTCCATCAAGAGCCAGTTTAGTTCCCAGCATTTCACTTTATCAACTCATGTTTATAAGGCCCAGGTGCTGAGAAGGATATAAAGATACATAAGATGGGACTAATTATAAGGTAACCAGACATCCTGCTTTGTCTGGGACAATCCTTGTTTATGTCTGTTATCCTGATATAATTATTACTAGTACTCCCTTTCACTCTAAAAAGTAATCTAGTTTTAACAATGAATTACGGGTCTCCCTGCTCATGCCTGTCAAGTGCTCATAAGCTACAAGGGGCAGAAAGAATGAACGGAAATAATCTCAGAATGAGGTCGAGACTGGAGGCAGAGGAGTATAGAGGTTTGGAAGGGGACGGGAGCCACCCCAGGGCTGACATTGACAGGGAAGCCTCTGCAGGCCTAGGCTTCAAAAGATGAGAGCTGCTCAAACAAAGGGTGAAGGAGGCCTGGTGACAGTGGGGGAACAGTGTGAGGAAAGCTGTGTGTTCAGGGTTCTCAAGTGGCCACACGGAAGGAGGCTTCTTCTCAGGAGAGGAGACAGGGGCCTGGAGAGGTGGGAGGGACAGATCTGGAGGGCTTGAAGGGCAGGTGGGGAACTTGACCTTTACCCTGGAGACTGGAGGAAGGTACTAAATAGGAAGATTACACTGGTCATCGTCTAGGACAGGTCACCCAACGATAAGTTGCAGATACAGGATACAGTCAGGTTGCAGATACAGTCAGGGTGCCCCTTGACTGTGCTCTCTACCATCATGCCATTCTGCCTGGCTGTCTCCCATGTCCTGCACGATTAACTAGGTAAATTAAGATTTTCCACACATGACAGAGTGAGGAAAATGGATGTTCTCGTGTCTTTGGTTTCCTCTAAGCAGAAGTCTCCAGCCAAGAGTTGACACGAGCTTGCTGTTTTAACATCAGTTAAAATAATTATTGTAGCATGATTTTTGACAGGAGAAACGCAGAGGCATACATTTATAGGAGCGGGCCATGCAGTTAGGACAGGTACGATCCTTTAGGGGGCCGTCAGAGGACGACTCGCCACAGGGTGTTGATCTGTCTTCCATGTGGGTAATCATCTGCTTAGTAATGTTGCTTGAACTGTGGTCACAGTTAAGGCTCCGCATGAGCTGCGAAGCTATTCATTTTGGCTTAACGTCTGCTTTCTCTTCTCTTCATTCCTTTTTTCTTTCTTTCAACTAAAACCACTTGTTGAGTGCCCAAAACATGGCCAAACCTTAAGCTACATTCCCTCATTTCATTGTCACAACAATCCAATCCTTTGAAATCAGAGGATGCCCATTTTACAGATGAAGAAAATAAGCTTCCAGGAGCTTAAGAGAGCTGCTCAAGGTGACCAGCTGTGTGTGCTGCTGAACGTGTTCCCGGGAGATCAAGCAGGTCTCCAAGAATAGTTTGATTTTCAGGGATGCTATTGAGGAAATTAACATCACGCAAAAAAACGGTACTCTGTTAGTGGTACCCAAGCCCAAATGTGCATAAGCGCCCTTTGAGGAGTTTAAAAAATACCGGTTCCTCAGCTCAGCCTCCAGAGATTCTATTTTAGTGGGTCCCAGTGGGCTTAGGAATCTGTGGGTATGTTGTTTTAAACTTCCCTAGAGTAGCGATTCTCCTACTCTAGGTGCATCAGCATCCCCTGGAGGCGTGTTAAAACACAGATGCTGGGCCCCATGCCAGAGTTTCTCATTCACGAGATCTTCAGTGGGGCCTGAGAATTTGCATTTCAGGTGGTGCTGACGTTGTTGTCTGGGGAGCATACCCAGAGAATTGCTGCCTTCGCGGTTGTGGATGCTCATCCAGCGGTTGAGTCTATTTCAGGAGGTTGTGATAGGATGAGAGAAGCTAGGCCCAGGATGCCTACATAACCAGCCATTCCCCTTCCTCCAAACCCAGGAGAATCACTGTCCTCTTATCAACTGAGTCTGGACATGGGCTCAGTATCTCTCTTGTCTCTTTGCAGTCCACCAATCCCAATCAAATGGGCTTGGCTCACAAGCTAAACCTATTTTTGTTAAGCTGGACAGTCTAACTGGAACTTCCCAAATCAATAATTTTAAAAGTCTAAACAGGCCAGAACATACAATGGAGAAAGGAAAGTCTCTTTAATAAATGGTGCTGGGAAAACTGGACAGCTACATGCAAAAGAATGAAAGTAGACCATTATCTTACACTACACAAAAATCAACTTAAAGTGGATTAAAGACTCGAATCTGAGATCTGAAACCATAAAACTTGTAGAAGAAAATATGGGCAGTACCCTCTTTGACATCAGTCTTAGCAGTACCTTTTCAAGTACCATGTCTACTCAGGCAAGGGAAACAAAAGAAAAAATAAACAAATGAGACTACATCAGACCAAAGAGCTTCTGCACAGCAAAGGAAATCAGAAACAAAACAAACAGACAATCCACCAACTGGGAGAAAATATTAGCAAATCATATATCTGACAAGGGGTTAATTTCCAAAATATATAAAAAGCTCATGCAGCTCGACAACAAAATTGAAGAAGCTGATCAGAAAATCAGAGGATATAAACAGACATTTTTCCAAGGAACATATACAGATGGCCAACAGGCACATGAAAAGATATTCAACATCACTCATTATTAGGGAAATGCAAATCAAAACTACAATGAGATATCACCTCACACCCGTCAGAATGGCCATAATTAACAATACAAGAAATAACAAGTGTTGGAGAGGATGTGGAGAAAAGGGAACCCTCATACACTCCTAGTGGGAATGCAAACTGGTGCAGCCACTATAGGAAACAGTATGGGATTCCTCAAAAAATTAAAAATAGAAATACCATATGATCCAGCTATCCCACTACTGGGTATTTATCCAGAAAACTTGAAATCAATAATTCAAAGAGATTTATGCACCCTATGTTCACTTCAGTATTATTCACAATAGTGAAGACGTGGAAACAACCTAAGTGGCCATCAATGGATGAAGGGATAAAGAAGATGTGGTATAGTTATACAATGGAATACTACTCAGCCATAAGAAAAGACAAAATCATGCTATTTGCAACAACAGGGATGGACCCTGAGGGCATTATGCTAAGTGAAATAAGTCAGACAGAGAAAGACAAACACCGTATGATTTCACTTATATGTGGAAGATCAACACATAGATAAGGAGAATAGATTAGTGGTTATGAGAGGGGAAGCGGGGGCACAAGGGGTAAAGTGGCACATATTTATGGTGATGGATAAAAACTAGAGCATTGTAGGTGAACATGATACAGTTTTTACAGACTGAAATTTACACAATGATACAAGCCAATATGACCTCAATAATAAAAAAAAGTCTGTTTGTGGAACTTGCACCCTATGTATTCATTAAAGGAAACCCCTTGAGGAGTGGTCTTGACCTTGGCTGCACATTAGAATCACCTAGGAAGTTAAAAAAAAAACTATTGATGCTCCACCCGCTCTGAGGCCAGTTGGATCAGTGTGTCTGGAGGTGGGTCCTGGTGTTGGTAGCTTTGTGAGCATCACAGGTGATTCTCATGTGCAGTTGGGGACAGCAGCCATTGGCCGGAGGCGTCAGCGCTGAGCAGGTGTCTAATTAACCAGATGCCATGCCAATTCCTGATGTCTGCCTGCAGATTCTTCTTGCAGAGCACCCCTTCTCTCCCCACACCCCTTCGCATGCAACGCTTTATTTTCTGCCAAACAAAATAGAAGGGAAAGCAGCCAAAAGCCCTCTGACACCATCATTGCTTGGAGGCTCCCTGACAAGTAGCTGAAATGGGTGACAGCCACTGTCCCAGAATAGTCGGAAGGAAGCTGTGTTTCTGGAGTGGTGCCAAAGGAACTGAGCTCTAGCTGCAGAAGGTGTCATTTCTCCTCGCTCACTTTATCTTCTGTGAATTTTGGGATGCATAGGGTCCCATAGAGAAGAAAGATTTCCATGTAGAGACTCCCCAACTCTTAGCACCATGGGATCCCCAAATCAAAGTCTCCTGTTTCCACCTTTGCCAGGACTCACTCTCTCCTTCCCAGGTGCCCCCTCATGCTTCACTAAAATTGCCCTTTTATGAAGTCACCAGCGCCCTTCTAAGTGGCACTTCTCATTTCTTTGTTCTCCCTGAGTCATCTGATTCTGTTGGCCACTCTCTCCTTTCCTGGCATCCTAACTTTTCTGCCTCCTCTCTTTTCCTTCTCTGTGTGTTTTTTACTAAACTTCTTTGTTTCCTTTTACCCTTAAATGGGAGCATTTCCCCAATGCCACCATCTTTGCCCCTTAGCACTTCTCTGCATACCTTTTTTCCTTGGGATTCCTTCCTGAGATCCATGGCACTGGGCTGACATATGCTCTGAGTCCAGGTCTCCCAACAGCATCTGTCAACAGAACTTCCTCTTGTGTCCACCAAATTGGCCCTGTCTCCAGACTGCCCTGTTTTTATTCCAGGCTCCCTAGCTCTTCTGGTTTCCCGGGTGTGGGATCTCAGCAACATTAAGCCCCGTAATCCCGTCAATAACTTCGTCTGGTGCTCTTTTCCTTCCTGGTACCTCTCTCTATAGCCATCTTGCCTTTGACTCTGCTACCTTGTTGCTGGGTTACTGTGATAACCTTCTAGTGAGCCACCCACTTTCCAGTCTCACTCTCCTCCCATCTACACATCACCCCCAGAGCCCTACTTCTGATATGCTCGTTCTCCTCTCCCTGGCTGCAAACATCTGTGGAGTGCTTACTGTGTGCCAGGCACAGTGCTAAGCATGTACATCTATTTTCCCATTTAAACCTGACAGCAATCTTATGAATCAGTAGACGCTATTATTATCCCATGAGGAGACAGACTTGGTGACTGACAGAGATGGAACAGAAATTCAAGCTCACTCGGGGCCTCTGAGCCCTCACTCTCAGCCACTATACTCGAGGCCCACCGCCTTTCACCCAGCCCTCAGTGACTGCCCAACACACACAGAATCAAGACCAAGCCCTTGGATTGGCACACGAGGGTTTTCTAGATCTGCCCCAGTCCACCTTTGCAGTCTTACCTTCTTTGATCCTTCCGAGAAGAGTGTACCTCCACATGACCCGGTTTACTCCTGGGTTCCCAGATCATGTCACTCTTTCCCTCCTCTACATTTTTGCCCAAATCCTTGGTGACATCCAGTACCCAGGGGCAATGCCACTCCTTCAGCTTAGTCTTCTTGACCTCTGCAAACCTGAATTCCAAAAGTCTTTTTTGGTGTACTGTCTTGTGTTTTAAATTTCTTTCATTAATTTTAATGTGAACCCGTTGTGGTCCCCTTTTTCAGGTATCTCAGAGTTATTTTCCTGGATGGGCTAGAAATCCTTGAGGGTAGGATAGTTCCTGACGTGGTGTCATGGACTTAGTTCAGTCTCCTACAGTTCCCAGCATGCTTCCTTGTATGCAGTGGCCCCTCAAATTTGTGTTGATTATTTTGACTTCATAGTCTTGTCCGTTACAGCTGTCCCTGTGCTGGGCGATGTAAATAAGGCCATGATACAAGGCCCTTCCTCTAGGAGCTGTTCTGCCAAGGTGCCCGGATCCTCCACTAGTGCTCTGCACAGCCATAATCGCTTGTTAGATTAGTTTTCCATCCTTCATGGGAATCATTTTTCTTCATACGTTTCTGTTTTTAAAGTTTGAATAAAATGGAGACTTGGCTGTACACCAGGGAGGTTTAGGAGAGAAATGTGCAGTGGGACCTCCCCAGCCAAACCTGGCTGCAAATGCTGAGTGCGCAGGAATACAAATGACTTCTAGCAGAATGGGCGGGACTCCTGGGGGACACACAGCCATTC
Source organism: Equus quagga (assembly GCF_021613505.1). Classification (NCBI taxonomy): domain Eukaryota; kingdom Metazoa; phylum Chordata; class Mammalia; order Perissodactyla; family Equidae; genus Equus; species Equus quagga. Next base: position 64,036,627 of record NC_060268.1, read on the forward strand.
CTGCTTTGATCAGGAGCTGGGCCAGTGTTGGGAAATCAGGTATAGTGCAGCCCTCAGCTGGGCTCCCTGCTGTGTATCTTCCGGAGTGGACTGCGCCTCCACAGTCAGAACGGGCCACCTCTGCTTCAAACCTGCCTCTCACTGACTGGCACAGTGATTGGGTGGGCAGCTCGTGACATGACTCATTCAGAACTGTGCGAGTAATAGTAACAAGCACTTAAATAGAATGAGATTACCGTATTAACACACATAACACAGGATATGACATAGTGAAATAAACATCTAAGTACAATTGGTACAATTCTAATGATCCACAACTGCTAGGATTTCTAGATCCTTCCGCTGCCTGTACTCTGGTTCTAGGCCAGTGTCACAGAGTCACGGTTGCCTAAAGAAAGAACTGCTGCATTGGTAAGAATGCTGAAGCACAGTCTGTCTTGTTTGTTTCATCCCTGTAGTAGATGACAAAAAGGGGTACCCACATCCCTTCGCCACAAGCTGGGTGGCTTTTCTCGCCACTAAGTAGAAGTTGCCTCCCCTGGCTTAACCCCAGCCAGCTACCAGCAGTAGCAGCAACCTGCCACTGAGGAGCACAGCCCACCCACGTCCTTGGCACTGAGAGCAGTGTGGAAGGGTCTGGAAATGGTCTGCTGCTTCCACACTCTGGGCAGGGGAGCCGAATTTAGCCCCTCGGGGAGCCTGTGGGAGTGTAAGTGTATAGTTTCCTTATGACCCCATCTTGGTAGCCTGTTGCCCTGCTGGGCCTGGTTCCTGTTTGTCACTCATTTCTCACTGAAACCAAGGCTTGACCCTGAATGTAGGCACTGTCTGGAGAGGCCCCCGCTAACTCATTTAGATCCTACCAGTCCAAGGCTGCAGCTGCTTTGTGGTATGCTTTAAGTGCCTCAAAAAACGTGCATACCTCTGCCTTCTGGGCACTAGCAGTTCCTGGTCTTCTGTGACATCCATCTCAGGGGGCTCACACTTGTGCTCTTGCTTCATAAGACCCAGTGCAGTGGCTTCACTGTAGAAGGATGAAAACCGCAGATGGTTATCACCTTATGGGCTGTTACACCTGGAATCTCAATTGGAGAAGCTGCTCTGGGGAGAGCTAGAGGCTGCCAGAGGATCAGAAACAGGAATGAAACATGGCTTGGCACACAGGAGCCAAGGATGGTGCTGGGACCGTGTCTGTGTACTCCAAAATGTGAGATGTGACCTCCACGCTGTCACTGGGAACTGTTTTCTTCCATCAGTAAATGTTTATCGACTAATTTTATGAGCAAGGCTTTGTGTTAATCCACTGTAGAAGGTGGAAAAGCAATAATGTTTGTGAATGTACCTAACAGTACTCAGTCCATGGGAGATCCTAAGAAATGTCAAAATTTTTAGGTATGTATATGCAGATATAATTTTCTATTCCAACAGATAAAAAGACAACTGAGCATTATTGAGTTCAGCAAAGGGCAACGTCTCTGCTGGGATCCAAAGTGGTTTGGGAAGGCAGAATTGGGAAGGCTCCAATAGATGGAGGCAGGTAGGGAGGACATTTGTCTTGTAAACTGGAGTATGTGTAGGGTGGATAGGGATGGGGAGAGACTGGTAGTGAGGAAACTAGCTGGTAACAATAATAATGATAATGATAGTTACCAATTATTGAGCATCTCCTAGGTGCTGGATACTGTACACATATGATTTGTAGCTTCCTCAACAACCCTACAAAGTGCACTTAACCAAAGAGGAAACTAAGGCTTGTCCATGTTGAATAGCCCACCCAGAGTCCCAGAGCTTGTAAATGCCCAAACCAGCATTTGAACTCAGAACCACCTTCTTTCAAAGCTCAGGCTGAAATACGTGGAGGTTTTTATTAGAAATTTGGGATTCAAGATAGGGGAATTATAGTCAAATTGAAAGGAAGGGTCAGATGGCAGAGATAATTGAAAGAATCAAGAAGACTTGATAACTGATCAGGTTTGAAGGGCAAAGGAGACTGAGAGGGAAAAATTGACTCCATTTGGTGTCCTTGGATATTGGGAGAGAGGTATACAGCACGAGACACCAAGCATCATGAGGAGGAGATGATCTTGAGGAGGTGGGACGAGAAGGTATTGAGATGAGTTTCAGAAATGTGGCAATCAAGATAGTGGCAGAAATGCCAGGTATCCATTGTCAGTCATCTTTTCTGACTCACATTGTAGACAAGCTGTGAGTATGGACGAGTAGGAACATGGAAAAGTGAAAGCATCTTGTGTTAGGGGAGAGATCCTAGAGGAAGTAGAATGAGGGATGGCGGCAGAAGTAGCTGTCAGAGAAGAAGGAAGAGGAATAAGAATGGCATCATGGTATGCATGGCAGAAACCAGTGGAGGAGTTGCTGCCAAGTGAATTGTCAAGACTGCCCTACGTGTCAGAGAAGTCAAGATTAGTGCTCCTACATGAACTCGGGAAGGCTCAGGTTCAACTCACCATACATTCACTAGCCTTGTATTTTGTGTAGGAGAGAGAGAAAGATGAGCCTCTGCTCCGGAAACCTTCTTGAAACAGACGTGAGTTGAAATGTGGCTCTTCCACTTAGCCTAAGATTGTTATTCTATGAGCTTCTATTTCCTTATCAGTAGAATGGGCAGACTAATATCTGCCCCCAGGGATGGTATTGTTGCTGGGAATTGTTCTGGGAATCAGTTCTGATGCATGTACAACACTCACACAGTCCTGGAGCTTAATGATGCTGGCTTGATTATGCCTAGAACTCATAATGACAAATAAGAGAATGAAGGGTAGTTTTCGGGGGGGAGAGGGGGTCTTCCTGCCAGACTCAGGGAAGCCTGCCTTCCTTGGGAGTGCATCCTTTCTTCAGTGGTTTGGGCTGTTCAGTCTATCACGCCTGATTTCTGCTGTCTCATGTGGCTTTTCAGTACGAAAAAGAATCTCCTATTTCTAGAACTTCCTGTCCTTTAATGTGTTTTTTGGCCCAGATGTTCTGACAGAGCTCCCTTTTACTTTTCTTCCCCAAGTTCAGACATTGACCAGAGCCCCCTTCCGTTTGTTGGTGATGTTGTCACTTGCCACACCACAGGAAAGCATACCGTGTGCTTCATGGCAGATGAGTGGGTCCCCAGATGGCTCTGAAGGTTAATACAACACAGATGAGCTGGATGCACTGCGGGTTGTGTGGACTGGCCTCTTATCCTCTGGGGGCCCAAGGGCTGAAGGGGTCTGTGTTTATCTGCCTGAGGGACTTGCTGCATACCTGCCACCTGTCTGTCCCCTGCACAGCCTCACTGGGGACTAGGAAGTGGGGAGGTGGTTTGGGATATGGCCTTATGTGTGTTTGGCACTCTTGAGAGACTGGGGTATGGAGACAGGGGGGTTGATGCCACAAAGATAAGGGCCTCCTTAGGAATACATGTGTGACTTAGAAGCTGGAGGATTTGGTGGGGAAAAGAGATGCAAGCAGGGACAGGAAAGGCCATCAAGGTGGTGGCCCATGACGCTGGCACAGGAAGGCTGGGCCACCCAACCTTCCTCATTCACCTGGCTATTCCTAGTAGGCAGCTCTGCCCCATTTCTTTGAGATCAGTCCACCCTGGGCCTATATCCAGGACACTCAGATTCTTGCATGTCAGGCTGGGAGGGCCTTCAGGGGTGACCCATCCTTCCTCTCTCTCTCTCCTCCCCTGAGCTGGGCACTTGCCTCAGTTTGCCAAGATGGTTGGAGGAATGTAAGTCACAGGTGTCTCAGTGTCACAAGTGTAGGGCCTGGAGGGCAGCATGGGTCAGAAGGATGCTTGCATCCACGATTAGGAACTTGTTAACCTTGCATGGTCTACTTCTTCTACCTGGCCAGGTATCCCTGGCACCCAAGAAGGCCAGGTGAGATGTGTGGGCTCTAGGTAAAGTAAATTCTTTCGGCCATGCGTGTGGGAGCGCACCACCATTCACTGATACGGATGACCCAAGTTCCTTTGAATAAAACTTCACATATAGCCCAGTCATTGTAAGAGCCCTGCCACAACCATTTAATGAATCAGAGCGGCATTCCTTTTCATCCCAATTGACCAATTCCAGTCTGTGTATCTTTCCTATTTAATGTCAGCAGTATCAAGTTTAATCAACTGGCATAAAAAGTTCCCTATTAATAGATTCTCTGGAAATCCCCTGATGTGTTATTTTATTCCTGACCTTGTTTAAAAATAGCCCATATCAACATCCCCCAGCCATGCACCAAGACCCAAACTGGCCTACCCAGGCTCTTTGCACAGGTGCCAGGACACATCAGAGGCAGGGTCCAGGGTACGACTCGGGATCCCCATACATGCATTCCCACATTCCCATTCTCTTTAGACCTTTCCTTTTTGGACCTTTGCTCCTTCCCACTTTGTGCCCCACCCATCTCCTCCTCTCATGCACAATGCTGATGTTCTAGGGACTGGATTTCTTTGGTCTGCATACGCCAGAAATGGGGCTGCAGAGAAAAATGCTGAGAGGTGTCAAGGATCTCCCCAGCTTACTCTAGAGCAAGGTGTTGCATCCTCAGCACAGTTGACATTTTGGGCCAGCTAACTATGTGTGCGTGTGGGGCTGGGGACAGCTTTCTTGTGCACTGTAGCATGTTAGCAGTATCCCTGGCCTCTACTCACGGGATACCAGTAGCATCCCCCACCCCCTCAGTTGTGACAACCGAAAATGTTTCCAGACATTGTCTAATGTCCCACGTGGGCAAAATCGCCCCCATTTGACAACCATTGTTCTAGAAGCAGCAGCAGTAGGTATTTCAGAGGCCTCTGGAACCTTCCCCAGGTTTCTCCTTCAGCCAGGAATTTCAGAGGCAACTCCTACTGGGGGTGATGGAGGGCATTTCCCAGAGCTCCCTCCACATTCCTGGACCCAGCATGCTTCTCTTTCATTTCTGTGGCTGCTTTTTCAGCCAGAAATCCCATCACTTCTCACATCAGTCTTTTGCCTGCAGAGTCCCTGTTGTCCCAGATAGGCTGGTCTGCAGCTTCTCTGACCTTGCACGTCAGGGTGACTGGGGGAAGGGGTGGTGGGTAAAGCATGAGAAATCCTGGGCTGGCTTCCTGGCTCCACTTCTCACTGGCTGTGCAACTTAGAGCACCTGTGTATAATGTCAGCACTGAGTCCTGGTGAACTTGTCATGTCATCCAATGGTATTATGGCCAGAGACCCTGAAATGCCTGAATCCTGCCAGTGGGATTCCTAGAGGAAAGAGACCCCAAGAACAGTAGCAGATGGGAAACAAAATAGGATGAGTCTTGTTATAATGCATTAGCTATGTCCCTGAGAGGCCTTGTGCTAAACATCAAGTGATCAAAGCCATTATTCTGAAGGAAGAAAAGGGTTAAGTGTTCAAGGGTTTTACACTTGCAATAACAAAACAATTTTTTTCTGTAAGAATTTAATCAATAAAGTGTTTTTAATGGCCACAAATTAAATTTTGGTGAAATTTATGGGCTATTGTCATCATAATCCATTCTTATAATCAATAAAGTACAAAATTGAAATAAGTTGTTGGGAGTAGGAAGCACAATATCAGAACACACCACAGCTCCGTTCACAACCACCACCAACAGGAGAACGAGACGCCATGTTGGGGGAAGCCCCCAAGCAGAGCTGCGCCATGTTGCGGGAGCGGCGGCTTCTCCTGTGCTCCAGGCTAGCTTCCCACAGGAATCTCATATGGCCAACATCTGTGTGATGGTGGTTGTGCTCATTTTTAATCATTCCCGTTACATCCAATTCACAGTATAAAGACTTATGTTGTGAGTAAATTGCCAAAAAACACTTTATCTGGGTCAGTGCCTAATGACTCCCAAGGCAGAGTTCTGAAGAAGCTCAAGTGTATTATACAGCTTGGACTTGAGGCCTGCATGGAACCGTCTATCTTCTTTAAGACCAAAGCAGTGTCCAACACTCTCAAGTGGTTGTAAAGAAAGAGGTGGAGGATCCCATGGAGTGGAAAAAAGGGCCAGAGGATAGAGGCTTTCAATGTGGTACCTCTGCTGGCCAATAAATGTGGTCAAGTCAGCATCTGGGGTTCTAACCTATTAGATTAATGACTCTCCTATGGGTAAAGAGAGGATGATGTTGATCTCAGAGGCTTGGGGTGTGGATTAAATGGCTTTATGCATGTACTAATGTAGTACTCTTACCATTAAACACACCAAGTCTCAAGCCTCAAGCAGCTTGAAAATTGAAAGGCACCTCTAGTTTCTCCAAACTGGTACTGCCCCGAATGTGCCAGAATCTGCTTGCCCTCGCAGCACTTCCAACAGTACCTTTGGTCTCCCATATAATTGACTGTGAGCATTGGAAATAGTTGTGGTTTTTAATACAGTGATATTTCCTCTTCGGGGACTCTGGCCCCTGGTCTCATTTCAGCGACTGCTAGCTCTGTCCCAAATGTGGTTCTTGTTTCTTCCTTGTCTAATGGAGAGAGTGTGTGCATTTGCACAGGGTTTTTAATGGGCTGTAAGCTGTTGGCTCTGAGAGAGATTCTTGGTTCAGAGCCAGGGAGACTTTAAATGTTTGGGGAAGCCTGGGAGTGCTGCCGAGGGGGCCCCTCCTCTGCCATATGCATGACGCAGGTCACCACAGGCAGGTAGATGTTCCTGTCCCCCTGACAGACAGGAGGAGCCCAGCTCCATGGACAGGCACTGCTAGGGCTCTGTTCCTTGCTTGGGCGAGGCCTCTGGGCCAGGCAAACTTTTCTACGAATATCTGGAGTAGAAGTTTTAGATGAAGCCAGAGATTGTTAAGAGGGGTCCTTTTTTATCATTCCAGAAACAATTGGGGAAGCTTCCAATTTGGCCGCCCCTGGTGGTCTAGACCATAGAGTTCTCAAGATGGAAATAACTTCCAGGGATTTTTTCTCTCAGGCAAGACCACACCTCTGCCATCTCAGAAAGACAAATCTGTTCTATTTTGAACTTCTCTGGGAAGGAGATTTTGCAACCATGCTTGGAAACAGTCTATTTTTAATGATCTCTGCACTTTTGCCTTCTCACTCCAAGCCCTGTGGCTGAGGCCCGTTGGCCTTTGTCTCTGTGAAACCACCCTTCGTGGCCTTGAAGGTCATTGTTCAGGGTGGTCATCCCTCACTACTTTCTTCTTTGCGGAATCATTTCAACCCCAGCACGTTTGGGTGGTGGCCAGTACAGTTCTGGGTTTCTCAAATGTCTCCCCCAAAATCTCCCACCAGCAGAAGTGTGTGAACATGTGCACATATGTGCGCACACACATACACACCCAGGCACACATATCACCTTTAAGGAAGCCCCAAAGTGGCCAACTGAGGGCTCAAAATTTCCTTGAAGTCTACTGTTTTCTTTAAACATTCAAGGAAATGTGACATTCTGTCTCCAAATATAACTGATTGTTTTAATTTTGAAAGAATGCTTTAACTTACTTAGCATCAGGAAAAAATGTACATATACACCTTCCTTTTTTTTTTTAACCCCTGAGGACATGAGTAGTTTGGGAAGATGCCACATCTTTTTTTCTGGGACGTCTGGTGCCCCTCGCTGCACTGCTAACAACCGGAGTTAGAGAAGGTTGGGTAGTGTGTCTCCTGGCTCCTAGTACAAATAGATCTGACTTTGAATTCTGACTGTATCACTTGTTAGCAGCCTAACCTTAGGCACATTACATCAGCTTCTCAGTTATAACAGTGGGATAATATTTCCTACTTGATAGGGTGTATTCATTCAACAACCATTGAGTGTCTGCTATGTGCCAGGCTCTGTTATAGGGGCTGAGAATAGAGGTGAATAAGAGAAAAAGATCCTCACATATAATGAGGTGTTTCTATTCCAGATGGGAGGAACCGACAATATATAAATAAGCAAATAAGAGCATTTCAGGCTGTCAGAACTGCTATGAGGAAAATGAAACAGGGCAATGTGATGGTGACAGTGTGTGTATATGTGTGTACGTGTGCACTCATGTGCACTCACTGCTTTAGATGGTGTGGCCAGGGAAGCCTCTTTGAGGAGGCGACATTTTTTTTTTACACTTTTGTGTGTGTGTGAGGAAGACTGGCCCTGAGCTAACATCTGTTGTGAATCTTCCTCTTTTTGCTTGAGGAAGAGTGTCCCTGAGCTAACATCTGTGAGGAGGCGACATTTGAATTAAGGTCTGATTGGGAAGGAGGAGCCAGCTTTGAGAATTAAATGAAGGAGGTTAGTAAGGTGCCTGGCATGTGGTAGGAGCTTAGTTGACGTTAATTGGCTCTCTTTCTTCAAGAATCAAAGAAATACTGTTTAAACATGGGGAGATAGATTTTATAGGTTGTTAGATGTGATTGGAAGGATCTCAAAAGCACAACCAGGGAATTCGGACTTTGGAAATGATACAGTGGGATAATTTGTTTGCATCCCAAATTGTTGCACCTCTTCCAAGGATGGCTGCTCAAGGGTACTCCTGAGTAAACAGAGTTTTTCTAATTGTATTTGCACCTGGGCCCTGATAATCAGCGTCTTTTCCTTTGTTGGAGAGGCCTAGCTTTCTACTCACCTACTGCTGTGACCTGCTCCCATGGAGCATGTAAATAATATCTTCACCTCCTTAACCAAATAATATCAGGCTTGAGTTGTAACCTGTTAAATATATGGGAAGAACTGATATAATTATTATTTCCTTAAAGAAACATTGTATTGTGCAAGATGTGCATTTCCTAAAATATGCCAGCTCTTTTTCTAAAGTATTTTTCTTTTACATATATAAATAATAGTAACCAAGCCTTAAACTAGTGATTGTACAGGACATTATGGCCTACGAAGCCCTTTAGTACCCAGTATTTGGGCTTCATAGCATTCTGGAGAATTAAACACCATGAGGCAGAGAGAAGAGTCTGAGTTTTGGAATCAGCCCAACCTGAGGTCCAATTCTGGCTCTGAGCCTTGTCTGTAATTTTTCTTTAAAAGTTAAAACAGTGTTTTATAAGCAGAGGACTCATAGCCCCTTGGTGTCTTGAGTATATTCTTGATGGTTAGCAACTTAAATTAGATTTCTTGTTTTAGTTTAGAATTTTCAATTTGATGATAACCTAAAAATATTAATATAAGTCTGTTCTGGATAATCTGAATGACAGTTTATTAACTGAATACCTCCATTTTAGTGAAAAAAAAGATTTTTAAATTTTTAATCCATAAAAGGTGGCAATTTTGAGATATCTCATAGGGTACCAACCTCCAAAGACCCTGCCTGTCCTGCAGAGGTCACAACCATGTCCACCTTCAGCTGTGTTGTACAGGTTCTGTCTTTTGTGACCCAGCTCACACTAGCACATTGGCAGTAAGTATGGTGGTAAATAGAGGTGAATTTTTTTTCATCAAGTGGCATTTAAAATTATTTTAGTGTTATAGATTGGCTCTTCAAAATAATGGATTGGTGGTTTAAAACAAGTTCATTTTTCAGAAGGAAAAAATAACTCAAATGACGATCTGTTGTGCTCAAGTTCAAGAGAATCTCATCAAAAGGTGAAACTTTAAAGACTATTCTACAATCGCACCCAACAATGTCTATTTACTCATTAGCCATCCATCACGTGAAATTAATATTGTTAATTTGAATCTTTTTTGGTTTTCAGTTTTGTACTTACTGCATTTGTTGATAAGCATAAAAAATTTATACCTGGTTTTGTCTCACAACTTGGGGTGTAAGACACATGAAAACAGAAATTATAGTAGAATATAGTGAAGTGTGTTCAAAATGCTGTGGATGGCTAAGGGACAGAGCAACTGTCCTTGCCTGGGGAGTCAGGGTAGTTGGCAAAGAGGGCACATAAAATTCAGTAGGTCTTGAAGGGTGAGCAGAAATTTATCAGGTGAAATAAGGCTGGGGACGAGGGAGAGCTTTTGAGCCAGTCACATGGGTTGTATGAGGCACAGAGTGGCGTAAAAGCTTGGTGTGGTCGTGTGAGAAGTTAAGAATAGGGAAGTGCTAGAAGGGGAGGCCGCAGGGCTAGGTAGAGGCCAAAGAGTGAAGGGCCTTGTGAGCCAGGCTAGGGGACTGGATTTAGTCTTAGAGGCAGAGGGGAGCCCAGGGATGTCAATAAACATGGGACTTGGATTATGTGATTTTTAAGAATGTAATTCTGGAGGTGGGGAATGTGAGGGTTGGATGGATAGAGACCAGATAAGGACAAATTGGAGTGAGGCCTTGACCCAACCATGGACCATGAGAATGGAGAAAAACGGAAAGTCCACAGATATTTCTAAGGTAAAAGTGGCAGAATTTTGTGTCCAGTTGGAGGAGGGGAGTAGGGGATGGGATCACTTCTGGATGAACCAGAAGATTAGCGTTCAGAGGATGAGGTGTTCAAGTCCTGGTTAGGCGACATGTTGAATATGAAAAGCCCATGTGTCATTCTGTTGGAAATGTCTAGTTGGTTATTAGGGATATAAATCTGGTGCTTGGGAGAGAGTTTGGGGCTGCCCATTAATAAGGGAGACATCAACCTGAAGATCATTGCTGATGCTATAGTATTTCCCTGTGAGAAGGTTTGGATAAGATTGGAAGGCCAAGAATGGAACCCTAACATCTGAGGAGCAGATAGAAGAGGAGAAGCAAGCATACTGAAGAACTAGACAGATAGAAGAGAAGACAGCTAGAAGTTTAGGAAGAAAACCAGGACAGGATGGTGTCCTGGAGTCAAGGAGAGAGAAAGTGTCAACAAACAGGAGGTAATCAGGGGATCAAATACTGAGTGCATTACTTTAAAAGGACAGGAGAACTGTCTTTTGGATTGTCAGCCTCTTTTCATTTAGGCACACGGAGCAAGGAAAACAGTAGAGGCATCAGAGATCACTAGCCAAGTAGCTGAACAGCCATGACATGTGCTGCTACAGAGAGAGTAGGTGTTTCACATTTAACAAAGCAAATGGGCAAGAAACCAAGAAGTTGGTACATTTGTCCTTCATTCATCCATATGCTCATTCATCCATCCATCAAATATTTCCTGAGGGCCTGCCAGATGACAGACTATGTATGAGGTACTGTTAGAGTATATGGAACGCAAAGATAAATAAGACAAAATCCCTGCCTTGGGGAGCTCACAGTGTTGTTGGGAGACCACTGTGTACACAGATAATTATAGTGCCAGGTGGTAAGTGCTATGGAGAGGGATATGGTTAATGGCCCTGGTGCATCGGAGAAAGAGCATTTGACCTAGATGGGAAAGGTCTTTGGAGCTGAGTAGGAGTTCAGAGGCACAGGAGAAGGAGAGAAGGGGGAGAGCATTTGAGCTGAGAGAATAGCAGGGTGAAGGCAGGAGGGGAGAAAGGGCACGTCCTGCTTCATGCACAGTGTGAGCATTGGGGGTGAGGGAGAGCAGAGGTAGAGTTGAAGCTGGAAAGGAAAGGTGGGGCCAGATTATTAAAGGCCATGGCAGAGAATGAGTTTGGAGCTCATGTTTTGGAGAGTGGGAACTCAAGAGACATTGGTAAGCAAGAGAGTAACACAGTAGGACTGGATTTCTAGAACATAGCTTTGGTGACAAGAGGCGGCCTGAGTGGGCAAAGGAAGGACTGAGGCAGGGAATCTGGATAGCATCCCATCTCAATTCATTTGTAGCCTCCTTCGTTCAGCAAAGTATAGAACACCTATGATGCGCTTGGCACTGGATGCTTACATGTTCCATGGCAATGCTTTTGAATTGACTGTCTTTCAGGAGCCTGCTGGTTCCAGCTGCTTCCTGAAGAGTGCTGGATATTGATCCAGAGGTAGATGGCCAAATCACCAGACAGAATTCTCTGCTAGAAGGTGACTGTTTTCCCAGTCAACCTCTGGGTCCATCAGCTGGCACTGTTTATTGTGTGAATTACTCATTATTTTGACTGTCCTGGTTGGCTTGGGTTGCAGATAGGCAATTGCTGTTGAGAGCACAAGGCCAAATGGACTAGCCACCGAACACAAGAACACACCCAGGCATTGCACACGGAGACATCTGCTTCTGTTTCCCGAGTAGCTGTGCAGCCACACAGGGCGGACTCAGTACCCAGGCACATGCTCTGTGTTATTTTTTAGTTATAACTGAGGATGATTTCCATGTGGCTGATGATGAAAGAGTCAGGTCAATTTCAGAAAGGGGAGTGTTTCCGATTATGCAGATCACATCCAAATATTTACCTCATTCCATCATTTTGGCTGGGTCCTGCATTTGAATATCATGGAAATGCATCCGGGCCTACTTTGCACTGTGTTTAGGGAAGATCTTCTATGCTTAAAGCCTGCTCTTTGCTGGCAGTGGGGAAGCCTGGGCACAACCTGTGGGATTGCCTGTCTCTCTTGTGGGACTCAAAGCAAATCAATATGTGGCAAGGAATGTCAGTGCTCTTCCAGGAAAAATCAGAGCCTATTAGCACGGGAAGGGACCACGGCCCTAATCAGTTCCAGCCAGCTCATTTTCCTGTCATGGAAACTGAGGTCCAGAGCCATAGACTGACCTGCCGCAAAGCAGGAAGGGAGTAACAGCAGACTTGGGACTGGAACACAGGGGCCAGTCAAGGGTTTCTCACGAGTCTTCCCTCTTCTTTCATCTTTCATCAGTTCCTGTTGCTGCTAGACCTCTTTTGTTAAAAGTATATTTCAAATGGAGTCTGCTTAGCCTGGATCCCATATAACATGAATGTTTTCCTGTCTCATATGATAAACTCCGATTTGGCCTCAACTTGAATGGCAGAAGTAGAAGGGGTAGGTCAAAAACGCAGGGAAGTTGAGGGTAATAAAATAATGTGGCTAGAGCATTTTGAGGTTAAGGAAGCAGCAGCATATGGTCGAGGTCCAAAACCTGAAAGGTAAGTTCAGTTGAGTGCTTTCCTCTTCGAATCTCACCTAGAGCTCTCCAGCGGCCAGTGATTTCTTCAACCAGAGGATGCATTCAAATCACTGAGGAAGCTTATTGAAAATGCGTATTGCTGGGCTCCACCCCAGAGGTTCTTATTCTCTAGGTTTGATGTAGGAGCCAGGAATCTACATGTCTCAAGTAGATGTGAGGTTGATTGTGTGGCAGGTACCCTGTGGGTCACACGTGGAGAAACAACACAGGACTAGGAATAGGAGGACAAGGGTATGTCTGTGTTGTTCTCCAGTGTTTGTGTCAGAGTATATACTCAATACCATATATGTGGATGAATATGGTAGAGTTTGATGTATCTGAGATCATTTACTACCACAAGAATTCACCAACTGGGAGGACACAGGTATTGAGAGAGAACCTAGGGGCCCAGCAGACAGAGCTGGAATTTGCAGGGCAACCAAATTCCCACCTGCTTAGCTTTCAGATGGCTGCATGTCAGTGGTTTTTTTTCTTTATATGGCTCATGCTTTAGCAAAGGCTTGGTCCTTTACCACATTTCTCTCTCTCTCCCTTGGCCTCCACTCATTCCTCCTCGTTTGTTAACAGTTTTGTGCAAATGCGTCCTTTTAACTGTTCCTGAAATGCATTCATTTTACAGCTGCTGGCTTTGACATTAATGCTAAGAGGTAAGATTTTGGGCCTTTGGAGTGTGTTGTATCAGAGTCAAGATAAGTGATTAAGATATAAGGTTGAATTCGTCTTTCGGAGAAACCATCATGGTGGTTTAGATCTGGTTTGAGTTTGGAGCCTCTTTATCAAGATATATGACCTCCCCGGGCCCCTGCACAGGGTCCCAGGTAACAAATGTCCTAGCTGAGCTGCCAGCTCTATGTTCCTGCTCTCCTTTGCTCTCAGCTTTCCAAAACTTTGCTCTCTAGGCTCAAACTCCAAGGTGTATTTTTGTAATGTTTGCTTTAGGGTGTTTACTTGGTTATGTGGCTAAAACCAAACCTACTTTTTCCAGTCTTTCCTAGAATGAGACTTTAGAATTTCAGGCTTTGCATGTGACTCATTTTCTATGAAGAACAGATGGTGGGTTTAATTTTGTAGAAAGAAAATTAGAAACCAGTGAAATCTTACATGATTTCACATTAGTACCAAAACCAAATACATTGAAAACATTTAGAGCTGTTCCTAGTTACAGATTTACTGGTGGCAAGAGAAATTCCCAGGGTTTTCTGTGACAAGGACTGCCACCAACTCTTGGTTTACTTGGTGCCTCCCACCTCCCACAATCTGTTCTGCATCTTGCTCCATTTAATGTATTTATTTTTATTTATCTAGCAAGAAGATTGTAACCATGACCGAACTTTTTTAAATTACAAGAAAACTGTCCTGGGTCCACCTTCAGTAACAGATCTTATGTTTTCATTTTTCCGTGTCCCCTTCTAGGCTTTGTTCATATGCCAACATAATCTTTACATTATTATGATCATGGTATAGTTACAAGATTGTATTTGGCATTTTTCACTTAATATTATGTTACAAAATTATTTCCATATTGCTCTTTATTGTTCACGATTGTGATATTTCATTGAGTAATTAAGCTCTAATTTGCTTGACCGTCCTTCTATTTTGGTCTTATATGTTCATCCCCCTTAAAAGGATTATGATGAAATAAAACAGACACAATCGCTCTGATTGTTGCTTCTCCTACTCTTCTCTAAACTCACTTGCTGTCTGACCCTTGCACCTCTCAGTCACTCAGCCCATCCCGTTTCATGGAGACCTTGCTTCTCTAGTTATGCTGACTGTGGTCAGCTACTGTCTCTATATGAATTCTCCAGCCCTGGACTCCCTCAATCCGAGGCTTCTGCCAAGTCCAGACCACCTCTGATCATCCCAGTCACTGCTTTCTCTCCCCTCAAGTCCTGTGCCAAAGGCAGACCTGGCTTGGCTTATTTCACATTATCTTGGTCACCATACTTTATGTGTATATTGTAATATTTGCAATCATTTAGATATCATTTAGGGTTCTTTACTGCAAGCAACAGAAATTAACATGAGTAGTAGGGACTTTAGTCGAACCAACCTAGGAAGCCGGTGGGCATTGAAGCAGGCCAGAGAGCAACAGGAATGTTCTTAGAGCATAAACAGTGGGGTCAGGGGAGCTGCTGCTGGAACAAAGGACCCAAAGCCATTTCTAGTCTCTTGGTCACTCTACTAGAGATTCACATTGCAGGGAGGGAGTGTCCAACTGGCCCACATTGCCTACCTTGGCTTCAGCAGGCAGGGCCCCTGAATACATTCTCACCACACTTTATCCAGTGTGGAAGAATGATTTCCTAAAGGACCCAGAGAAAGAAAAATGATTGCCAGGCTGCCCTACACACACATCTTCCCATTAATATACGTTTACATGAATTTCCCTGCCTAATTTTAATTTCCATACAACCAACCCCAAAGTGTCAGTAGTAACAGCATCTAGCTCCAAACCCAAAATCTTTGGGGGATTTCAGTTTCCCCTCTAGCTCTGCCAGTCTCTTCTTTTACACGACCCAAGTTGAGTGAAACAGGGATGTGACTACCCTGATTCTCTGACATCTCTGAGTGCCTTCCCTTTTTTCTGCTCCCTGACTCATGCCCCACAGTGCCTGTTTAGAGAGGCACCATAATATCTAGCAGTCGTTTTTATATGACGAAGGGGATGTTAGAAGATTTGGAGCGCTTCATCCAAAATACACTCATCTCCCTTGACCCTAGCCTCACCCCAGGCAGGACATATCATAATCTCTGGAAGAAGGGGCATAACGGGGTATTTGTACTTTGAAAAAGCTTCTCTTTTAGTTCTGTTATCTTACGCCTACACCCACCCTGGCCCTATTCTTTAAAACCTCCAGTGGAATGGAGAGAGCACCGGTTTGGTTCGAGGGGTGGATCTGCTTCTTACACATTCTAATTTTGATTGGTGACATATGTTTCCCAGGGAAGGGATGAAATGCAGGTCTCTTATGTTCCTGCTGGGTGACTGGCAGTGCGTTTGATGCTTTACTTTGTTATTTCATTTCATCTACCTAACAACAGTCAGATTTGCATTATTTTGTCTCTTATATGTATTTTCAAAGTCCATGCTTCATCCACCAGAACACTCTGTACCTCAGTGACCACATCTGCAAAGTGAAAGTAAAAATCGTTGAAATCAGGATGAAATCCTGTGAGTATCAGATGTAGGGCTTGTGTTAAAGTAGTTCAGGCATATAAGGGATGCTTTTGTTAGTCTTAAACAGCTCTTCTTTCTCTTCATGTAGCTCTGTTGAGGATTAAGTTAGATAATACATATAAAGCAATTAGCCCTTTGCTAATATTCTCTACTAAATAAATGGTGGTTGGTGTTGGTGTCATTTGTTAAACATCTGCTGATAGCTGTGGCCTGCCAGCTGCTCCAAGCTGTTAGGTGAGCCCCTGGGGCAACCAGCTAGTTGTATGACAGAGGTGGTAGGTGGATGAGGAGGCCACACTGTGTTCTGCTTTTTCATTCCTGCTGCCCAGTTTGGTGGGGAAAGATTTTTTAACTGGGCTATTTCCATTGCCAGGGTCAGGGAACTACTCATATTAGGTTGAATCATGTGAGTCATTTGAAACTATGAATCATGAAGTTGCATTTTCGTAGATCAAAAATGGTAACATATCAGTAATTATTTATGCTTCAACCTAATGCTTAAAGAGAGATATCTACAAATAGTCATTCTCTGTATACTCTTCTACCTCTAGGTTGTTTTTTTTCTTCACCGATTAATATATTATGGAGAGCTATCCACTTTAACAGACATAAGTCTACCTTACTCTACCAGGTAAATTGCATTGCATTGTTCGGACAGACTAGATTTTGTTTAACCAAGCTCCTATTCAGGGACATTTAGGTTGTTTCCAATTTTTTTTGGTTTTGTTCTTACAAAAAATGATGCAGTGAAAGTTTTTATATACACAACTTTACGCACTAGTTTTGAGTGTATCTATAGGGTCAACTACTAAAAGTAAAGCTCCCAGGCTAAAGGATATGTGCATTTAAAATTTTGATAGGTATTGCAAAGTTCCCTCCAAAGAAGTTGCCTCAATTTAGACTCCCATTAGCGCTGAACATTCTTGCCAAAGCAGTATTGTCAAACTTTATAATCTTTACCAATCTAATGGGTATAAAATGGAATTCTGTTGTTTTATTTTACATTTGTTTGATTATATGTGATGTTAAACAGTTTTCATATATTGTGTTTATTTTCCTGTTATATTAGGCAGATCAGGCTGCCATAACAAAATACCATAGACTGGGTGAATTTATTTCTCACAGTTCTGGAGTTTGGGAAATCCAAGATCAAGATGCTGTCAGCTTGGGTTCCCCAGTGAGGGCTCTCCTCCTGGTTTGTAGATGGCTGGCTTCTTGCTATGTCCTCACATGAGAGAGCTCTGGTCTTTCTTCCTCTTCTAATAAGGACTCTAATCCCATCATGGGGGTTCCAACCACATAACATCGTCTAAATCTAATTAACCTCCAAAGGCCCTGACTCCAGGTACCAGCACAGTGGGCGTTAGGGCCTCAGCATGTGGATTTTAAGGGGGACAGAAACATTCAGTTCATAACAACTGCAAACTATCCGTTCATGCCCTTTGTCCCTATTTCCATTGGGTTTTTTGGCTTTTTCTTACGGATTTATTAGACCTCTTTATAAATGAGGAAAATTAGCAGTTCAGGGTGCACTTGAGAAGCACCTCAGGTTTTCTGCTTCAGTCTTTATATGTCCTCTGTGTATTGAGGAAGTGGCAATGTTCTGGCAGCTTACAAGGCTTTGAGTTTCCACTATTTGTTTTTGTCTCTTACCGTGATTTATTCTTTGATTTTGCTGTTTGTCACTGACTAACAGAGGTCCTCTTAGCTAGTCCTAATGTTAGGAATATTATGTCTCAGAACACTTGGAAGTTTTCCCATCTTGCCGCCAATCAGGAAAGAAGGAGGGAGCAGGGTCATTCGGAGGGTTGGGAAGCTGTGGAGGGAGGATGGGAGGCTGAGGCACAAGGAGGCTGACATCCGAAGCCCTCCTCCCTTTATTTTTCCTTTGATTTTCCTTCCTTCCTTTCTCTTTCTCTGTATTTCCTTCCTTCCTTCCTCTCTGTTCTTCTGTTTTTTCGTTTGTTTGTTTCTGGCTGTGTACTATGAAAACACAATTCTGGAGCATGTCCTCAGATTCTCACCATGGGGACTGAGATGGAATTTCAAGTCACTCGCCATAATTCAACTATAATAGAGAATTCTTATGAATAGAATAGGATGGAATGTGGTTTCATGTTTTCTTTCTCCAGGGACCCTGCCAAATTTGGCAATAGGAAATTAAGGGTGGGATTAGTTCTAGGAAGTGGATTTTTAGGATAGCGGCATGTCTAATCCAAATATTAGAGACAGTGCCTAAGTTATCTGTGTTAATGAGAAATCAGGAGGGGGTGGATAACTGAAATCCCTAACTGTGCCAGAAACAGACTTCTGCCTTTGCTGGTTTATCCTGATTATCCTTCTACTAGAACTATCAAAATGGATTTATTTCTACTCATTTCACTCTTCTGTTTTTCACCAACAACACAGCCAGGAAGGCAACATACTGCAGGCAAAAAAAAGGACACTAGAGTAGGAGCCAGGATTCCTCAGTTTTAGTCCTGTCTGTACCCCTCACGAGCCTGCGACTCTGGGCAAGTCATACAGCCTTTTGGGGCCTCGGTTTCTGCCTTGTAAAAGGGTCAAATTAACACTGGCCTCCCACAGTGGCCTGAGGGGTCCTGAAAGGTGTAACCTGAAGCTAGTGGTGCCCATGCCATAGAGCCCGTCCCTGTGCACGTGAGCTGTCTGCCCTGTGCTGGACCCAGAGAGGGTGCTTGGCAAATACATGTCCACTTTTCTTCCTTGTCCTGGAAGTACCAACACTGTGTTAGTCCCACAGGGACCAAATGTTTCTGTACAAAAAGATTCATGAGAGAATAAAGAAAATATTGAAATATTGCGTGCCTGGAATTCAAACCATAGGGAGGAAAAGGAAGGCTCTCGGAGCTGGGCCTGGTCTTGACCTGGGCCCGACCTAGCAGCCATTAGGGTAAGAAAGGCATCAAGGGGCAGGAAGAGAGAGTAACACAGCGGATAAGAGCAGGGTTTGGAGCCAGACTCTGGGCCAATCCCTATTCTGCAACCTACCAGCTCTGGGACCCCAGGCTTGTCACTTTGTCTCTCTAAGTGCAGAGTTCTTCTCATCTAAAAAGGAATAATACAGATACTTTATGCAGAAGAGTCCTCTGAGGTTTACCTCAGAGTCTGAAACCCAGGGTGTTAGATCCCTAGGGTGGCTGTAACAAATTACCACAAACTTGGTGGCTTGAAACAACAGAAATTTACTCCCTCAGAGTTCTGGAGGCCTGAAGCTCAAAATCAAGGTGTTTCTAGGGCCACCCTCCTTCCAGTCACAGAGGAAAATCCTTCCTTGCTTCTTTCAGCTTGTGGTGGCTCCCGGCATTCCTGCTTGTGGCTGCGTCACTCCAGCCTCTGCCTCAGTGGTCGCATGGCTTCTCCTCTGTGTCTGTGTCTTCTCTTCTGTGTCTTATGAGGACACTTGCCATTGGATTTAGGGCCCACCCGGAAAATCCAGGAGGATCTCATCTTAAGATCCTTAACTTAATTACATCTGCAATCACCCTTTTTCCAAGTAAGGTCATATTCACAAGTTCTGGGGGTTAGGGCACGGACATATTTTTTGGAGAGGGCCACCATTCAACCCACTACACACACTTCAGGCATTACTTTATATGTCAAGACTGTAGTCTGATTTGGCACTTTTTTTTCCAGCCACCTCAGTGAATCTGCCATCAGTTTGATATTAATAAATCAGGACATGTGAGGAAGGAAAAGAAAGAACAAAAGCCGGTTAGTTTGTTTGTTTTGTTTTATATTTATAAGCAGGCAAATAGCTCTTGGGTCCCCAATTTAGTAGTGTTGAGTTGAATGTACTTGCTTCGTGCTCTCATTCCCCCTCCTCCTGCTGCCCACACAGTGGCTGTAAGGAACTGCAGCCCTCCTGTCAGAGAACCTTCTGTCTTGTCCTTACTCTGACCCCATCTCCTGCTGGCTCCACCCCACATTGCCACTGACCTCTCGCCCTAGCTCTTTGACCATGGCTCCTGTAGCCTGGTGGTCTGACATCCAGCTCTGAGCCCAACCGTCTGGTTAGATACTTGCTTGCTCCCTCGGTTCCCTCAGCTCTGTCACTCATCCTGCCTCAGTTACTCCCTGAACCTTCAGGAACCCACCTTAAGCTATAAAGGTCACCCAGAGACCACTCTGTACAAGGAAAGTGGCCTCAATGAAACAAGCCCCGTGGCTTCAGGGGGACTGATTACTGGGAGCAAAGACTCTACCTAAGAGCTGAGCCCTCGCTTTTAGTGACTACACTGCCAACTACAGCAATGGCCAACACTTAGTGAGCACTTACCTCAGGCACTTCATGGCGGGGCGCGGGGGGGTTCCTCGTCAAGTCCTCACAGCCACCCTCTGAGGTAATCTTAGCTCCATCTCTCATTTCCCTGTGGTTACGAAGGAGTTCAGGCTTCTCAGGTTTGTTCATACAAAGGGGAACACAATCCCTGGAGCTTCTCACTGCTCAGGGGTACTGTGGGGACAGAGGAGAAGGGCAACTGTAAAAGGTCTTAGAGTTCTTGGGCTGAATAATGCTGCCAAAACCCAAGATCTAAAACAAACAAAAGTCAAGGTAGTCTGGAGGCATTTTTGCACTTCAGATGAAAGCCCGAGGTTCAGTGAAAACCCACATTCTATGGAAAGTCATAGTGTTGCTCAGTGTCTGACGGGTAGGAAGGACATTCCAGGAGAAGGATCCAGAAGTGCAAGAGTAGTTGTCTGCTGGAAGAGAGCAGGGAGTGCTGGAGCTGCGGGTGCTGGGAGCTGAGTCCAAACCCGGCTGCAGCACCATGAGTGGGGCGGGTCACAGTCTCTGAACCTCAGTTGTGAAACCTTACCTCTGAAAGGTGAGAATGGCAGTAACCAGGGCTGCCGTGAGGACTAGAGATTACCCTAGTTATCTGGCACTTGGCACCGAGTGGGCGCCTGAGTAATTACAGCTATTACGGTGATCCTCCTCTGTGGCCTTCTTAAACCCTCACCCCACCCCCTCCTCACCCCGATCAGTCAGGGCAGCCAGTTCCCCAGGAGCCTCCCCCAGTCGCGTACTAGCTGCACACAGCTCTTCTGCTGCGGGGTCCGGGCTGTCTCTGTGGACCTGGGGTGCTTTGCTCCTCGCCCTCAGGCCTAGCTCAGTGCTGGCATACAGCTGGTGCTCAGAGCATGTCTGCAGAGTGAAGGAACGCTGTGTACCCACGCTTAGCAAGTGTCTGGCATAGTAGGTGTCAGTGAAATGACCAATTAAACGAATGGGAATGTAGAATCACCCTCTGGATAGAACCGTAAAACTTTCTGACACTTTTCACTTCTGATTCACCATGGAAGCAGGAAAAATTATCATCATGGTTACTAACAAGTATGTATTCAGTGCCAAGCTCCCTGCTAGGCACAACGATGACCTGGCTCAAATCTCTTTACATCCTTATGAAGTCCCATCTTTCTGAGAACACAGTGAGGCTCTGAGAGGTTCAGAAACTTCCCCGTCACACTGCCAGAAGTGGTGACAGGGATGTGACACTAGGCACCTGGCTCTGCAGCCGGGCCTCTAAACTGTGGTGTCCCATTGCCTTCATTGAGTGGAGGCACGGGGCTTCCGGCGTTCCCAGGAGCTGAACGGAAGTCCCTGAGGCCTGAAGCCCAAGGACCTAAGCTGGAGGTTAAGGGGGACTCCTGGGGGGTAAGCCTCAGTAAGAGGTGAGGGCACCATGTTGAACTCTCCAAGGCCATGGTACCCAAAGCAAGGACCGAATTAGGACTTTTGTGGGCCCTAGGGTCTTTTGCTTTTGTGTCCCTTCCTCCATTGAAAAATAAATAAAATTATACTTCATGAGTGTTGGTATAAAGACAAATATAACCTAGGCCGTATTATGTTCATTTCGTTCTTCAGATTTTAAAACAGGCCCTATGCCGACTTGTGCCTAATGAAGAAGCCTTTCAGGCTATCCAAAGCTTTGGAGGGTGAAGCAGGAGCGGGTGTTCTGGTCCCCTAACCAGTCTCTGTCTCCGCAGGTCCCGCAGCGGATGGTGGCGGCGGCCGAAGGCGCGCAGGAGGACGGCGGCGGAGGCGCCCCGGGCGTCTGGGGCGCCTGGGGGCCCTGGTCCGCCTGCTCGCGCAGCTGCAGCGGCGGCGTGATGGAGCAGACGCGGCCCTGCCTGCCCGGCTCATACCGCGCGCGCACTGGCCCGCGGCCCGGAGCCCCCGCGCGCGCCTTCGCGGGCCACGTGGTGTCGGCCGTGCGCACGTCGGTGCCGCTGCACCGGAGCCGCGAGGAGCCGCGCGCGCCGGCCGGCCTCAACGCCAGCCGCCAGGGCCCAGTGCTGCGGGGCAGCCGGCACCCGCAGCCCCGCGGGCGGGAGCCCGCGGCGGAAAGAAGGTACACGCCCTCCGCACCCCGCCCTCCCACCACTGTCCCTGATCCTGCCCGGATGTGCGGCGCGCGCTGCACTAAATTGCGGGGCTGAAGCGTTGCTTTGCCGGGTGGGGAGGAATTCTTGGCTCCACATATCTCCTTTCATCTTTTGATTTATTTTGCAGCCTTGTAAAGCGTTGAGGCCACTCCCACCTCACTCTGAGGTTCTGAATAGTCTTTAAAGTGAAGCTAATTCTAGGAATGCCCTTAGACATCAACCTTAGGGAGGCCCTGCAGCGAAGTGAAAGTAGAAGGGGACCTGGAGCTGGGAGACCTCGGCTCCAGTGCTCCCCAGGTGCAGGGGGAAAGAGAGAGATCTGGCCACAGGCTGTGTGGATCTGAGCTGAGGACACAAGACAAGGAGGCTTCTAATCCAAGAGCCGATAGAAGTTTCTAATCACTGGACAGGTTAGATGTCTGGAGCTTTAGATGCTCCCTGGCTGTGGGTTTCAGGATTCTATGAACTTTGCTAGAAAGTTTCTCCAAAGAATTTTGAGTGAGCACACTGCTTTGAGGATCTAATTAAGGACCTAGACATTTTTTAGAGTCTTATAAAATATAAACTCCAGAGATGGCACAGTGGTGTCAAAATAGTTGTATAGCTCTAAAGAGCCTGCCATGGCTAGGCCGGCATAAATATGCCAAACTAGGCAGTGCCCATGGGAAAGGCAGGTATATAGGGGCTGAGGAGAGCTTGTCAGTGAATTAGCTGATATTTACAGATTCCTCAGCATTCAACAATATTTGTTGAGTACCCTAGGTCCATGAAGGAGTCTGAGAGAATGTTAATATATTTTGTATTAATAATACAAAAGCAATAACAACAACAAACAAACATTTACAGGAAGAGCAAAAAGTGTACGATATGCTCTCTGTGCTAAAGAAATGTATAATTTAGTCGTCAAGCCAAGTTAATGCCCATCCCAGGCAGGGCACATGCGTGTCAGGTGGGCTGCCTTGCCCCTCTTGTCACTTGCAGTTCAGACATCAACAGCGATGGCTACCCTCTCCCACTGTGGTTAGATGCTACCATGAGAGTCCTTCTCAGCCATCTGCTGTGGGCTGTCACTGCCAGACACCTGGAGGTGGGTAGGAGATGCAACCCATCTACCCTCCCCAGCTGCATGCTCTTGACCTGATCAGTAGGAGTTTGGAGAGAGAGGACCATTTCACAGAGAAGGTGTTTTAGACGAATTGTGAAAAATAAACCAAACTTGGGTAGATAGAAGAGAGAAGTGAAGAATTGTGAGTTTCGAGGCCTGGCATGTCCTGTCAATGGGAGAGTAAAAGAGAAAGATCAGCTGGGAGAGTATGCTTCTTTCTTTCTCTCGTCTTGTGTAAAAGCTAAGCATCCTCCAACATCCCTCTGGGACTGGGGTCTGCTACCAGGCCTAGTGCCGAGGGCTTGATGTATGTTCTCTCCTTTCATCGCAACCCCCACCGTAATAACATAGCTCCCTAGTCTCTCATCTGAAATGCTTATGGCCAGTGTGTTTCACCATTCAGAACTGTTGAGGTTTTAGAAAGGTAATTCAGGGCAGAGTGCACATATTAATGGCATTCCTTCTGTGGTGTGGGCCAGCATCCCATTATCAAACACATTATTATTTTTGCAATGCAACATGAATGTTTACATCAGGTAGGATAAAAAAAGACCATAAATAGAACTTAATGGACCTTAATGTCCATTAAGGTCAGGTTTGCTGCCCAATAAGTTTTGACACCAAACTGACAAAAACATTTAAAAAAAAAAAAAAGAGAGAGAGACAAAAACTTAGTTTTCCAAACTGTTGGTTGCAGAATTGCAGACTTATAGTAGCTAAGGCTTATTGAATGCCTGTTCTATACCAGGCACTGTTCCTGTCTCTTTACATTGACATGAGATGGATGTTAATATTATCCTCATTTTAGGAATGAGGAAACTGAAGCCCACAGAAGTGGAGTAACTTGCCTAAGGCCACACAGCTGGTACGTGAAGAGTTAGAATTCGAACCTAGACAGTCATGGCTCTAAGGATCTGATGAAGGAAATGTTACACACGAGCAATCTGAGGCCCTGAGAGGTTAAACTACTACCTGGAGTCCTCGAGCCTTGGAAAAGCTGCGATTCGAAGATGCCGCTGACTCCCAGATCGCTGGAGTACTCGGGGATTTCTCTTAGAGCCTCTGTGGTTAGAACCTAGGAGAGCTGCCGAGGGAACAGGCTCGTGTTGGCTGCCGGCCTGGGCTGCAGGCATTCCGCCCCACGCGTTTTGGCAGCAGGAAATTTTTTTCTTCTAACTTATTGACAAGGGGCCAGTTACTGTTTACTATAAAGTTCCTACAAATTTTTATCATGCTCTTGTAATTTGACAGTTTCAGATGAAACAATCCAAATATTAGTCTGGGAGGCCCGCACTGCTGACAAATGTCACGCTCTTCCCAGCTGACGAAAATCACGTTTGCTTATATTTATCAGTCATTAGGAACTTGCATAGTATATGTGACCCCAGAAGAAATGTCAGCATGTTCTGCAGATGGCTGGCTGCCCCACTCTCTGTTTCAGGTTTGAGGTGAAGGCTCTTCGGGCTTAGGTGTTTAAGAAACTGTTAGATTGTTATGCTAGGCAACTGAAAACTTAATTGGAGCCAGATAACAAAAAAACAAAACTATTCAACCTTCCAACAAATATTTATTAAGCATCTACTACGTTGTAAGGCCCTGTGACCAACAGAAAGGGGAATGAAAAACAAGTTGTGGGGCCTCAAGGCTCTTACTGACAGACTAGAGCAGCTGGTTGCAAACTTACTATTTTTTAAGCATGAGAATCCTTTCTGTGAAATCGGTCTTACTTAGAGGCTCAGTTTGTCACACGGACAAAAGCTGAGCTGCTCTGCTTCCATCCTCAGAGGCATCATTATAGAACCCCAGGGTCTAGATCAAATGGAGCAGTGGTTTTCAACCTTGGCTGCCCATTGGAATCCTCTGCTCATTTTTTTAGAAATCATGACACTCTGGTCACATCCCAAACCAACATCCGAATCTCTGGGGATTGTGCCCAAAGTTGGGAACCATGAGTCTGGAGGTAACTCTTTGGAGCCTCAAGGTTCCCTGGAAAAGAAATTGGGAATCAAATGTTGTCTCACAGAACTTTCCAAGTTTGGTGAGCACACATCAGAATCACTTGCAGTGGGATGGGGAGGCTTGTTAAAAGTAGAGCTACCTGGTCCCCACTGTCTCCCCTGCCTAGTGGGGATTCTGTTGTGTAGTCTGTGGTGTGATCTAGGTAGCTTCATTTTAAATGATTCTGATGTATTCCAGAGTTTGAGAACCACTGCTCTAGAACGTTAGGAAAGACATGTATGTGAATGCCTTCCACACAGGCAGTATGATGACATAGTAATGGCAATGACTGTGGCCGCCATTTTGGAGCATGTCTTATAGGTGCAGCCGCCATAGCAAATGCACCAGCACATTTACAGCTCACACAACCCTGGGAGGCAGGTATATTTATTCACATTTTACAGACAAGGAAACTGAGGCTCAGAGGAATGAAGCGACTGCTTAAGATCACCACTTCAGAAGCAACAGAGCCAGAATTCTAAGTAGGTCTGTTGGAGTTCAGCACTAAAGTTCTTTTTGCCGAAATGGGTGTTTTTGAAAGTGACCCTGCTTGCTTTGGGCAGGTGTGGTCAGAAAGGCTGCTTGGAGGGTGGACAGTTTAGTGAGGTCTTGAGAGTGGGTGGGATTTGGTAGTCAAGGCTTAACATGAACTGCATCTCTTCCTTGCCATGTTCAGCTCTCTTACCGAGGGAAATCTTTACATCTAGTCCTAGGCACCAAGAGGCCTCAAAAACATTGGAAGCCACAGTCCCTCTCCTTGGAGGTGTGACTCAGTGGTGATGGGCCAGTGACAAACGCAAGAAAAACTGCACTTGCCAGAAAACAGTAAAAATGTGACTAGAGTTCAGGAAGATGGGAAATTCTTGTGGGATGGAGCAGTCATGGAAGACTGCACAGAACAGTAGGATTTGAACCCAACCTTGATGAATAAATAGAATTGACTTAGCTGGAATATATCTGAAAACTTCTTGAGTCCACTTGCTTCCATATCAGAACTTTGTCTCATTAAAACACATACACACACACACACTACAAATTGTACTCTAAAAGCCTTAGAAAGCGTGTCACTACTGGAGCTCTCCCAAGGATCCCGCGCTTAGGAAAGTTACAGAACTTCCCTCAGCCTCAGGGGCTTCATCTTTCAAATGAGAGTCGTAATAATACCTGTCACATGGGATTGTTGAGTGATTAAATGAGATAATATATTCATACTTCGTGGCCTATAGTAACTGCCCAATAAATTGTAGTTCTGCCTCCCATTTTTGGTTTAAAGGCTGGGTATTAGTGTGTTAGAGAGTTCCAGTTAGGACTGTGGTTCTGCAGGAAGGATCAGGTAGAGAACTGGGGCCGCATAGGAAGACAGGGAGCCAGGAACTGAGGTCTAATCCAGGAGGGAAGGACTCTGGGCAGCACAGCCTGTGTGCAGCAAGGATTCCCAGGGCCTCGGCACCCTGCCCTCTGCCCTTTCTCTGCGTGGCCTGCTTGGAAAGGCCCTCCGTAAAGTGTGGCCTTCCCCTGGGATTTAGTCAGAGCGGTGGCAGCCTGGGGAGGCTCTCGACTTGCAGAGGAGTCAGCCTGCGGGTCTGGGCCATCAGCTTCCATGATGCACTCAACCAAGTCCTCCCTCTCTCCGTGCCCAAGGTTGTGTCCTTGTGATGGCTGAAGGAGGAGGGGCAGGTGGGGGAGAAGGGGAGTCAGGCTGCACATGCAGCGGTGCAGCAACTCACACCTGTGAAATTAAAGACACCGCTTAGTAGGAGAGCCTTCCCCTCAGTTTCTGGAAATGGGTCCCTGCAGACAGGAGGAAGCTGTAAGGAGCCCCTGTTCCTGTAGGACCTTCCCTTTTGTAACACGGAAACCAGACAAATTTCTTTCCATTCCCACAATGTCTAGCGACAACAGCATCCAGAGAGAGTGCCTGCTGTCCAGAGTCCAGGTACAGAACCTTACAGAAACCTGTTGTAATGTCTATTGGCCAGTTTAATTCTGCTTCCACAAAGGCAGGAGATGAGAGCAGCACCTATTCCTATTTGAGGACGACTTTAGGTAACGTTTTCGCTGCCCTGGTTGCCAAAGAGCCCGCTAACAGATAGCTATTCCCTCCCACCGGGCTTCCTTATACTCACCAACATAGGCCAGTTTTCCTCATCATTACACATATGAACCATCTGGCATCTGGGCAATGGGATGCTTGATGGCTTTGATTCAAAGGTTTTCAAGATAGGGAGCACTCCTCCCATTCCCCAGTGGGCATTGCAAGTTGAAAACTGTCATCCACTGGAGACTCTTGTAGGAGCCCAGGACATGAAAGTCACAACTGTGAAAATCTCTGATGCTGTTTCCCTTGGGTGAAGTGTGTCATATCCCTCAGGTGTCAGAAAGAGGCTGCGGAGGGTGGGCTTCTGAGAACATCCCAGAGGAGTCTGGCTACTCTCCTGTTGGGAGGTAGTCTCGCTGGGTCAGGGGTGCTCTGGCCCAAGCTGTGCAGACCCGCATCTCAGGGGCAGTTTGTGGTCTGTTCTCAATTATTGGATTTAAAACAAAATATTGGCCTTTATTTGTTTTCAGTCTCTTAACCAGACCTTCAGATGATGGGGGAGCAGGAGCTAACACATCCTGAGAGGCTGCAGAATGCATGATAGAGAAGAATTCAGCTCTGGAATGGATAGGTCTGGCTTCTCTGCCCAGCTCTGCCACTTATTAGCTGTGTGTCCTGCTGACATTGCTTAAGTTTTTCCTAATGAGGATAATAATACACCTGCTTCGTTGGGTTGCTTTGAATTGGATAACTCGTACAAAGTGCTTAGCACAGTGTGGGGCCACCCATAGGTACTCAGTGAAGGTGGCAGGATGCCTCCCACATGCTGAGCACATTGGCTGGCGTTTTACACGCAGCATTTCATGTCATTGTCTTGACCGCTGGTGTGGTAGACCAGTACTGTTCCATTCATGGATGATAAACTCACGGGTCAGAGAGAAAATGTCTAGTTCAAGGTCGTACAGAAGGAAGGCAAGAGAGTCAGGGGTTAAACCTGTCTGTGCTAGCTATCCCACTGCTGGGTATTTATCCAAAGAACTTGAAAACACAAAGGCATAAAGATACTTGCACCCCTATGTTCATTGCAGCATTATTCACAATAGCCAAGACTTGGAAGCACCCTAGGTGCCCATCAAGGGACGAATGGATAAAGAAGATGTGGTATTTATACACGATGGACTACTACTCAGCCATAAGAAATTATGAAATCCGGCCATTTGTGACAACATGGATGGAACTTGAGGGTATTATGCTGAGTGAAATAAGTCAGACGGAGAAAGTCAAATACCGTATGATCTCAATCATAAGTAGAAGATAAAAACGACAAAAAAAAAAACACATAGCATTGGAGATTGGATTGGTGGTTACCATAGGGAAACGGGGGAGGAGGAGGGGAAAAGGGGTGATTAAGCTCACGTGTGAGGGGATGGACTAAAGTTTTCGGGTGGTGAACATGATGCAATCTTCACAGAATTTGAAATATATTATGATGCACATCTGAAAATAAACAAATAAATGAAAAAAAAATAGGAAAAGAAACCTGTCTGTGCTACATCATGCTCCTCTTAGCCTACTACTTCTGGAAAGCCTTTTTCAAAGTACAAGGTGACACGTTTATTAAGCAAAGTTTGATAAACTAATACTTTTCTCTCTGAGATAAAAAAGTGAGATCTTTCTTCAATATCTACCCCCCAAGTTTTTAGTCTTACACGGTAACATTGACACCGTCTCCAGCATGAACTCCAAAGTCTATGTGGGAAGCTGAGAGGAAACACCAACTCGCTATAGTCAGAAGCCGACCCTGCAAATCCTTCACATAAAGGGATTTGCTTTTGAGGGTGAGATCGCAGGGCTTAATTGATAGAGATGACCTGGGCGTTACCTTCTTGTGTTTTGTTTTCATTAAAAATTTTTTTTCTTGTGATGAGAACTTTTATTTTATTTTTCTTGCTGTTTTATTTTTTCTTCTTCTTCTCCCCAAAGCCCCCAAGTACGTAGTTGTATATTCTAGTTGTAGGTCCTTCTTGTTGTGCTATGTGGAATGCTGCCTCATTGTGGCCTGATGAGCGGTGCCAGGTCCATCCCCAGGATCAGAACCGGCGAAACCCTGGGCTCCCGAAGCAGAGGGTGCAAACTTAACCACTTGGCCATGGGGCTGGCCCTCTGCTTTCATTTTAATTCACTCAACATTCCTTGAGTATTTGCTGTGAGCCAGGCACTGTGCTAGACACAGAAGGGTAGACAGGTAAAGGAGGTGTGTTTTCAAGGACTCCACGTAGAATGGGGGAGCAGCCCACGGATACCCACCATACTGGCGTGTGATGAGTATGTTACCTGTGGGATGAGCAGAGGGCTGTGGGAGCCAGAGGTGGATCTAATTCGTGGGGAGTCAAGGTAACTTCGTGGTGAAGGGCACTTCCTTGAAGGATGAGTTTGCCCTTCTCAGTGGCAAAGAGCTGGGAAGTACTTGGTATGGATGGGAGATGGCAGTGGTTTGGTGACGCAAGAGGAACAAGAAAATTTCCTTGTCCTCAAGGGGCTCGTGCTGGTGGGGTAGGGGAGGTAGACAAGCAAACAGACATTCACAAGACCAAGTGCCCAGGAATCTCTGAAGGGGATGCTCAGGGTGCAGGGAGGGACAAGAGGGATGAGAGAGGACTGCAGAGCCAGGGAAGGCTTCACAGAGGCAATGACGAGAGAGCTGAGCTTTGAGGAAGAAGGATTTTAGCAGAGTGAGGGAGTGTGGAGGGCGTTCCCTAGGAAGCAGACTGCAGGGCTGAGCCTGGAGGCTTGGTGAGCATGTCCGGATCTGGATCTGGAAGTCGAATGGGCTGCTGGGGCTGGAGCACTGTCTGTATCTGAGGGAGCGTCCAGGCGAGACGGGGAAGCCCACAGGCTCCTTTCCTGGGAGGGCCTATCAAGCAGTCTCGAGGGGACTGAGCTAGAAATTCTTTGAGAAAAACAACCCCCATAAACACGATGACCAACTCTTTTCTGTTTTAAAGCAAAACAGTGTCTCCAGTGTGTAGTTGGTCTAAATCGCTCCTTAGGTCCCTTGTGATTCTCAAGGTGTTTGGCTATGCTGCCCCATCTCTGTAAATCTCAGAAGACAGGGTGGACTGGCCAGGGAGCTAAGACTTGCTCCTCTAGTGCTGTAATAGGTGTGTTGGTTTCCCATTGGTTCTGTACGCTTGCCACAAACTTAGTGGCGTAGAACAGTGCAGATTTGTTCCTACAGTCTGGGAGTCAGAAGTCTAAAATCAAGGTGTCAGCAGGGCTGCGTTCCGCCTGGGGGCTTCAGGGGAAAATTTGTTTCTTTCCCTTTTCTGGCTTCTAGATGCTGTCTGCATTCCTTGGCAGGGAGGCCTTCCCTCCCATCACTCCAAACTCTTGTTTCTGTCATCTCATCTCCTTCACTGACTCTCATCTGCCTACCTCCTTCTTATGAAGACCTGTCAGATAATCTAAGGTAATCTCCCATCTCAAGATCCTTAACTTCATCACACCTGTAAAGTTCCTTTGCCACAAAGGTAAGATTCATAGGTTCTAGGAATTAGGATGTGGACATCTTGGGGTAGGGGGAACATTATCCAGCCTATCATAGGAGTACTTGCATTTCAGGAGTCTTGAAAATATCCAAGTAACAGGACAATTTCTGTGCTAGTAAGACCGCCGGCCACTTCTCCATGTCACATCTGGTTATTGTCAGTGGGAAATTCAGCAGTACTGTTTACCAGAAAAAAGAAGAGAAAAGCCACGCAATCCCCACCCTACCCTTCAGTGATCTTCTTTGGACGTGTGGTATTAATCAGGGACAGTGATGGTAATGGAGTTAAGGATAATAGATGCCCGAGGCAACTGGCGTATAATAAGGAGCTCTGTATTCCTAGTCCAGGGTCCAGGGTCCAGGTCCCAACTCTCACAGATGCTTTAATCTTGGGCAAGTCACCTCATTTCTCTGGCTTTTAGTTTACAGGTTTTGTAAAATAAAGGGGTCCTATTCCATTCCTTAAGGTCGCTTGCTAGATACTGATGAGTTATTGAGGCCCAACTTGCTGTTCTAAATGTCCCACCACCATTCTGCCATCCAAAGCCATGGAAAGAGAGGAAGGTGGCTGGAGACACAGCCCTCAGACATCTTCTCAGACCCGCTCTGGAATATGATGGTTTTCTTCTCTCAAGATGTATTGACATCGCAACCCTTCAAATCGCCCTGTTCAGACTTCTGTCTCATGACGTGAGTTTTTCTTACAAGTGCCGTCAATGTGTCTGACCTTCTTTTGTCATCTCCCTCTGGGCCTTGGCCCTTTTTCATTGGAAACATTCTCATTTCTTACCTTGGAGAAGGTCCCGGGCTACAGTCATTAGACCCCACTTCTTGCCTCAGCTGCCTCATTTGCTTACTGGGTGACCTTTGGGAATCATTTAATCTAAACTATAAAATGTGGACTTCAAAAACCAGAAGACATTGGGGCCTGCCTGGTGGCGTAGTTGTTAAATTCATACACTCTGCTTCAGCCGCCCGGGGTTCACAGGTTTGGATCCTAGACAGGGACTTAGCACGACTTGTCAAGCCACGCTGTGGTGGCATCCCACATAAAATAGAGGATTGGCACAGATGTTAGCTCGAGGTCAGTCTTCGTCACCAAAAAAAAAAAAAAACCCAAAAAACAGAAGACATTGTTCACAAACAAGATGGCTTGATTCTTTTATTATCCTTGACTAGATAGTCTTTGTGTTTTAGAACCTGTGTCTCTTTCTGTAATTTCTTGTATGTGTGTGCATATGTGTGTTTGTGTGTTTTTGCTTGAAATGTTCATTTGTTATGAAGCAGGACGGTCAAGATCAGGCCTAGATCACAGGCTTTACCCCACCCCCCTATTCCCGCCTCCCTGGGGAACTGTCCCTGGCTGTGGGTAGGAATCATTTGTTTTTTCAGCTCCTCCCTTCCTGCGCACTCTTTGGAGGCTATTTGCATTTCATCATTAATTACTCAGGAGCAATACGTTATTTCTGTGCTGAGGGCCCGTGGAGCTGAGTGGGCCTCTTCGTGATGCTGGGTAGGAAATTGCTGTTAATTAAACTTCACAAAGCCACATGCCATTTTCCTGACCCTCAGTCGATACCTAGGGAGTCTTGTTTCATACAGAGGGGCAGAAACCACATGGCAAGGAGAAGGGAAATCTTTGGCCTTGTCGGTGTTTCTCCTTGGAAAATCTCCCTGGCAATCCTGGGCAGTTCACAGAGAAAGCAGGTACATCTGTTTGAAATGCGCACTTCACATTTTTGGTGTTTTTTGTTTTCCTCCTGCAAGGCAAGTTTTCTTTACCTTCTGAAGCAGGATTTCCACTTAGTTCCTGAATTGTTTGACAAGAACTTACCTGTTGATGCTAACCAGATAAACGGTGTTTTAATATGCTTTGGTTTCTAAGTTGGAAACCCTAGCCCTTTTCAGTGAGAGAGCGTGTGTAGTGGAGCTGGGCCCACTGGTATGTACGTTTCTGCCTGTAAGTTAGGAAAGATTGGACCCAGATTTTAAGCTTGAGTTACTCTGATCTCAGACAAGGCTCCAAAGAGCCCTTGTTCATTTCTTGTGGCAT
Source organism: Equus quagga (assembly GCF_021613505.1). NCBI lineage: Eukaryota > Metazoa > Chordata > Mammalia > Perissodactyla > Equidae > Equus > Equus quagga. The sequence continues at coordinate 64,069,812 of NC_060268.1, forward strand.
TTCATTAAGTGTCAGAAGTATTTCATTAGTTATCAGAACAAAGATCACATTTGCCATAAGAATGCTGCTGTTGAACCCCCTCCAAGTCATTCATAACTCCGGGTTCCAGAAGAAAGATATGGTGGGCTATGGAAAAAGCCTGACTGCAATGTGTGTGTCCCAGAGGGGGAATCTCAACTTTGCTTCTGGGACCCTTAGGGCTTCTCCTTGGATGCACGTCTGGCAGCATCCTGAGATGCCTTTGCAAGGATGGGAGCAGGGACATTTCCTGTACGTGTAGGCTACTGTCCTTTCCTTTACTCATCCTTTCTGCACACATTGCTGATTCAGTTGTAGTAATGACAACCATTTTTACAACACCTACATGTCTCACATAATTTACATGTGTTATCTGAGCCTCAAGTAGCCACATTTTATAGTTGAGGACACTGAGCTGAGGGTAGAGAAATCCCCAGCATCCTGCTCCTGCAAGGGACAGAGTGGGATCTGAATGCAGGGTTGCCTGACCCCAACATCCGCACTCTTCCCACTGCCACTCTGAGCCTGTACTGTGGATCTAAGTAATTTGCCTGTACGTGAGAGGGTTTGGTGGGCAACAGCTAGGGCCTCCTTGTTTGTCCTCGTGGTAGAGTGCTAACGGCCCCTCTGGGCCTCTTGAGTCCTTACCTTCTCACCCATCCATAGGCCCTTTCTTGGATGTATAGTTCTTTTGGCTCGTCTCTATTAACAGTAACAGGATCAGTCACAGCTAATGTTTATTGAGAGTTTCCTGTGTGTGGGAGCCTGAGTAGTGGCCCCCCATATAGTAATGGACCCCCAAATAGTATTGGCCCCCCCAAAGATATCAGGTGCTAATCCCAGGGATCTGTAAATGCTAACTTATTTGGAAAAGGGGGCTCTGCAGATGTGATTAAGGGTCTTGAGATGGGGAGATCCTCTGAGATTATACAGATGGGCCCTAAGTGCAACCATGAGCATCCTTATAAGAGATAGGCAGAGGGAGATTTGATACCCAGACACACAGAGGAGAAGGTGATGTGAAGGCAGAATAGAGAGAGGTTTGAAGATGCTGTTCTTGAAGATTGGAGTGATGGGGCCACAAGCTAAGGAATGCCGGCAGCCACCAGGAGCTGGAAGAGGCAGGGAGATAGATTCTCCCGTAGACGCTCCTGAGGGAGCTCAGTCCTGCCAACAACTTGATTTCAGCCCATTGATACTGATTTCAAACTTCTGGCCTCCAGAAATGTGAGAGAACAAATTTCTGTTGTTTCAAGCCACCAAGTTTGTGGTAATTTGTTACAGCCACCCTAGGAATCTAACACCCTGGGTGTCAGACTCTGAGGTAAACCTCAGAGGACTCTTCTGCATAAAGTATCTGTATTATTCCTTTTTAGATGAGAAGAACTCTGCACTTAGAGAGACAAAGTGACAAGCCTGGGGTCCCAGAGCTGGTAGGTTGCAGAATAGGGATTGGCCCAGAGTCTGTCTCCAAACCCTGCTCTTAACTGCTGTGTTACTCTCTCTTCCTGCCCCTTGATGCCTTTTTTACCCTAATGGCTGCTAGGTCGGGCCCAGGTCAAGATCAGGCCCAGCTCCGAGAGCCTTCCTTTTCCTCCCTATGGTTTGACTTCCAGGCACACAATATTTTCTTTATTCCCTTATGAGTCTTTTTCACACAGAAACATTTGTCCTCTGTGGGCTGTGTGGATCCAGCATTTAGCTAAGACTTCTCTTTTCCTCAGTGATTGGAACGTAGTTCATTGTGGGCTAGCACTGAAAATGTTTTCTTTCTGGATTTGGAGGGAAACTAATTTTTCCCCCTATTTTCCAGTAAATTCTTATTCCAAACAGTCCATCGCTCTAATCCTTGGTGAATGGCATTTGTATTCATCAGTTGTACTGTATTGCAGCTGTTTAAGCTCCTTAAGGCTTACCGTTCATTCATTCAGTAACGTTTGTTAATATTACAATAATATCTGTTCACACAGATTTACAGATTGGACATAATGTTTAACATCTTTTAGACTTCGTTTCCTTACATATCAAATAGGTGTCTGCACTGATGGTTAAATGGGATAACATGCCTAAAACTTTTGGCAGGTGTTCAATAAATTGTTGCTATCTGAATCCTGAATTTACTAATTTAAATACACGATGCTAGATATTTTGGGGGATGAAGTAAAACTCTCGGACAAGTCCCTCTTTCCTTCAATGAACTGAGGTTGACAGACTTTCACCTAAATAACTTCCTCTAAGGCAGGAAAGAAAGTTATGCATCATTTCTCACACATGATGATTGTATTTGAAATATTTTATAATTATAATGAAGAAAAAAGGAAGTGATGTATGGCAAGTAGACACATAGAAGGTAGTATAAAAATTCAGCTTGGGAAAACATCCAGAATATGAGAGAAATAGCATTGCTTCCTCCATGGGCCTTTCACATAAAAGATGATGAAGACATGCAAGTTGCATTATAATCCTTATTGCTGTTGTATTAATGAACTCAGCAGAATTTACAGAAAAGAGTTCTTCAGCTTGCTTCAGCCTGCTGGGGGTCAGCCTCTGGGGCAGGGGGCACTGTTGGAGAGTCCCCAGGGGAGAGGGGTTAGGAGCTCACACTTGCTTAGCACCTGCCCTGGCCAGGCACTGTGCCCCCAGGTAATCTCATCTGTTCTCCCCTAAGCCCTGTAGTCCTGGAGGGCCGCTCAGGTTCAGATTACAACCCACACCAGCAACAGGTCTGACTCCCAAGAGGCCTCCTCTCAGTTACACTGGAGAAATGAATGCATTTACTGTTCTCTCATGCAAAGCCTGCTCCATGCTGCTCAGCCCGAGTTTGGCTGTCTCCCTCTGCAGTGACCCACGCGTGTCAAGGTTGGAGGCTGTGTGTCTCTCACCTTCAGGAGCTGTTGTTGTGGTAATCACCATTCATGAGCGTCCGCTGAGGGCCAAGCTCTGTGCTAGGCACTTCACCTCTGTTATTTCATTTAATCCGCTCCACAGCCAGTTGAGGTGGGCATTGTTATCCCCATTTTACGGCTGGAGGTAAGAGATGTGGAATGACTTACCTGTGATTACACAGGTAATAGGTGGCTGATCTGGCCTGTTTGATGGAATACTTGGGCTCTTTCTGCCGTCTCATGTTACCACCTTTGTCCCAATTCCTCTCTTACCCTCCTCATCTTCAGGGATGCCCTGCCCAGCACTCAACAGGGTGGAGCCATCATCTTTGCTCTGAGTAATCTCACTGGAAATGCCTCTCTATTGGACCTCTACCAGCTCATTTTTTCACCTTTATGTGAATCCAAAAAAGATGCCTCTTCCTCTGGCCAGATTCATCACACTGAATTTCAACACCTGGGTGTCCTTGTTCAGTGAATAACCTGCTCAACTGTAAGTGGCATCCCTGCAGCCACTGGACACCATTGCTTTCTTTTGGTCTGAAATTGGTTTCCTTGAACACCTGCTCGCTTGTCCTTATTCCATCCCTCTGGGCCCACACTGAATAAGGCACCTGAAGATTGGTCTTGGAACCCCAGGGTCACTCAAACGCATAGCAGCACCAGTGAGTACTGACATGACCTCTTCTGAGGGATCCTGGCTGATTTTCAAGCACCATCCTTTAGACAAGGGGAAGCAGTGATGGCAATATCTGGAATCAGAGTCTAAGTCATCTCCTACGATCATTGCCCCAGAAGGACTGGTTCTGTTCTGAAGGCTACTACTCGGTTTTATTTTGGGAGGTGTTAACGGGACAGCCCTATGGATCTCATCTCCTGGGAGGCCAGTGGGTGGGTCACTGAGGATAGGGTCTTCTTGAAGCTTGGCTTCCTGGTGCAAAGCAGGCCTTGTAAGCTCAGAGTTGCTCCAAAACCACTTTTCTGCTTCCTTTGCTAGGTTGCTTCCTTCTTGACTCCTGGCAGTGCTCCTGAATCCATTTGTGAAAAGACCTCTTTCCTTTCTCTTTATTAGAATAAATTCAACACTTCTCCCTGTGTCCCTTCCCCCGCCTCTTCCCCCTCACACCTCTCTCCCTCTTATAAGCCTTATTCCAGGCTCAGAGCAAACCTGTCAGCTGATTCTCATGCTGGGCTTTAGATGCAGACCTTACATACTTTCTGGGGCACAGCAGCAGATCTGGTCAAACCAGCTAATGGTTGTGATGGTGTGTGCCACACAGTAGGCAACCAGGAAAGCTTTGTTTTCATCATCTTAATTTTTATTTCCCTAAGTGGTCCGAGTTTTGCCTCTTATCTTCTGTAGACATGAGATAATTTGTTGCCTGGAACAGTGCTGGCAGGAGTTTCAGTCTTCTGAACTTCTAAGAAGACATATGCACTCAACCTAAACCGTTTACTCAGAGCCGCTTTGAACTTAGCACATGCTAGCCCTTCTCCCTTTGGCAAGTGATCCTAATGGAACAGGGCGAGTTTTAGGAACACTGGGCTCTCTTTCCAGTTGTAGGCTGCAGACTCGTTTCTGTCCAGCTTTCCTTGGATCATGTGGCTCCTTGGCAAATGCATGTTTCCGGTCTTCAGCTGCTGCTTGTTCCTATTCTTGCTCCCTTAAAGTTTGGAACCTTAGGTCTCTCTAGGTGGTCAGTGGCTACCGACTTTTAATTTCACCAACTCCCTTTGCTTCCCACTCACATGTGTGGGGCTGGCTTGACTTCTTGCTTATTGGAACTCAGAGCCTTTTCGTCTCTACTAATTGGTCTAAGAGGCAACCTTTATTCAGCCACTGGTTAAAAATGCTGAGCAATTAAGCTGTGGTGTCTCACATGTGTTATTTCTGCAGCCATGCACAGAGTGCCTCTGGGTCAGACCCACTGCTCGTCTCAGGGATTATGGGCACAGGGGCAAGAAACTGACAAGCCTTGTCCTGAAGAACTAGAAGACTAGTGAGGGAGCCAGGCCTTTTACTTAACAATGTTACCAAGATACGGTGTTAATGCTGTGGCAGAGAGGTGTGCAGACTACCCCCTGAGAGCGCTGTTTGGGGGAAGCGTCCGGAAGTGTGGGGGTAGGGGGACTGGTGTTTACTTTAGGCCTGGAAGGCTGCACCAGTTTGGAAATAAGTAGGGCAGAATTCCAGGCAGAGCCTGGGAGGCACAAGAGCTCAGTGTGTTTGGGAAATGGTGAGTGATCCATTATGTCTGGAAAATTTAGGGTTGGGGGCAGAAGACAGGTGGAGCGAGATGAAGACTGGAGTTGAATCTGGGAAGATAGACTGAGACCAGACGAGGAAGGATGTAACATGGCGTCAGACTGAATGTGCCTTAAAAACTTCTAGATTTAAGCTATCTTCTCGGCAGAGATGAGCCACGAGGGTTTTTTGAAATAGAGGATAATGACTTGGGCTGTGTTCAGAAAGACAAGTCCCGTGGAGAGAGAAGTCAAATGTACATGAGGTCCCTGACCCTGACTTGGGTACCTGATGGTGAGGATGCTGTTAGACAACCTGGGAATATGCACTGGGGTGTTTGTCATCACTAATAACGCTGGACTGGGTGTCAGAGTCATTGCTATTCCTTCTTAGGTGTGTTGCCCAGGCATATTCAGACCTAAAAGGTTTCCATCTGGGTGCGAGGCTGGTGATGGCCTTTGTTGATATAATGACTTTTCAGTTATTGACAGTGACATTTCTGAAGAATATTTTGTCCCCTAACTATTTCTGTCCCCTCAGTCTTTGGGGCCTACCACCTATTTATAAGTGGTACATTATGTCCAGACGAGATGTCTGCATATTTAATGTTAGGGTTACTGACCTGGTTTCTCTTTGTGATGTTGCTTATCCCACAGGCACAGCCTAGCGGGGGTTCTGACAGGAGGGTTCTGCATTTGCTTCTTATGATCCTCTCCACATCCATGGTTATATTTTTAACAATTCAATTGAAAACAGTTTAGTGTTTTTCTTTTTTCTATTACTTTCATATATTGAAAACCTGGGCAGAAGGCAAAAAAAAAATTTTATGGTCATACAAAATGATAAGAAATGACAAATGAGCCTGCTTCTACTCCACCCTGTTGTGTCTGCTTCCCAAAGCAATCCAGTGCCCAAAGTTTCATCTGTATCCTGCATATATGGGCATTTTCATACACTGTATACATATTTTCTCTTTTCTTTTTTAACACTAACAGGAGCACGGATATTCTCAGTTTACCTTCTTTAGTGTCTTGTTCTTAAGTGTATTTTGGAGACCATTCTGTGTCAATATATTCACATCTGCCTCATTCATTTAAACAGCTTCATAGTACTCCAATATCTAAGTGTACCATAATTTAACTAGCTCCTTATTCTCCTTCTTAAGGATGCATAGGGTATGTTTCAGATTTGTAATTTATAATCACAACTCAGATATGCAAAATGCAATTTGTTTTTCTATAACTGGACTTGGTTCATGAGCCTCTATTTCTGCTGCTGCAGGAAAATTGCCAATTCTAGGAAACTCAGATGCTCAGACACTTGATGGTAAGTGTTATCAATTCAGGGTTTATGCTCAGGTCAGTCAGGGTTCTCCCTCTTCATCTCATTCTACCCTTCTCCCTGAGGGTGACCTGGCTGCCCAGATGAGGGGCTTCTGTGCAGTTTTGGTGAAGGAAGCGAGGTGTCCACTCTGCCTCACTGGCTGCCTCCCACCCTCTGCAGTAACTGCGGCTGAAATCTGCACATGTACTCTCCTGGCCTCCAGTTGCCGAGGGCCATGTATTCCTTGTTCTTGCTGGAACCACAAAGACCCCTTCGGGATGACCCGCCAGCACGCAGGTGGGCTCTCCCTCCCGTGTCCTGGTTGGGTGCCATGTTGGACCCGGGTTCCCCACAAGCTTGCAGGTCCCTTCTGTTTTCAGGCTCCTAAACGAATCCGGAGTTTCCATTGCACCCCAGCCCAGGCCAGAGCATACCGGCCTAATCTCCGGTTACTGCCTCTCAGTACTTCTCTCATCTGCCTGCTAGGCAAATGCTTAATTTCCTTTGGTTTGAGGAAATCATTCCAAGGTCTTAGCGCTTTCTTCATACTCTAGAGTGTAAACTATACCTCTGCTTTCCATGCCGCAGACTTTGGCTCTTGACAGACAAAGCCCGGTTTTTCAAATTCTAAAGAAACTTTTTCTCTCCTTGTGTGAGCTTTGGGTCTTCTCTTCTGTGGCACTGAAATCATCAAGGTCATTCTAGAAGCTTGCGGGGCGGGGGTGGGGGGGAGGGATTACTGAGAGGGAGAAATGTGCTGGCTAGTTTCTCAAAATGTTGTCCTACTAGGGTTGTTTCAGATGTCCGGCCAGCGCAGCAGGCGCACTGAGGACCCTTGAGCCCACATCTCTGTGTGCCTCTATAAGCACTTGGGAAGATAATTCCTAGTTATGATTCCTGCTGCCTAGGATCTTTTAAAATGTCTATAAAAACCTCTTTAAAAAATGCATTTAGTCATACTAATGGATTTTGGAAAAAGCGTTTCACTTGATAGTAATTACAAATCACATCTCCCTCCCCTCCCTGGGAGCTCACAGTGCCAAGTGGAAATGCTTTGCTTCCTCAGTGAGAGGAGAAAGGAAGGAGGGGTGTGCGCGTGGTGCAGGCTGGTGTAGAGGCCGCTCTCAGATGCAGCACCCCCACCTTTGAAACTAGGAGTCTGTGAGGTTTAGCTCCGTACTTGCTTAGGCCTATCTTTGATGCTAAGACTGGCCAGGTAAATTGCCCCAAAACGTTGCCTTGGTAAGAGTTTAGTTTTGATATATAATGACAGCGCCAAGTACAAATGTGGCAGAAAGGATCCCTTTAAATCATGAGGAGATTATTCACTCTATAGCAAGATTCAATAGGATCTTCAATTTCCTCAACATCTAGTACAGGGACTTCTATCCACCCCTGATTCTGTGAGCTATCTCCAGGAATAAATAATCTTCTATCTCACAAACCTCCTTCTCATTTTTCCCTATGGGAGAATTGATTTCTGTTTGCCCAGCAACTCAACTCAGGTACCTTGCTGCAAGGAATGCCACCTCTCCAAATGCTGTTAAACCCAGGACGTCCAAGATGAAGCAGTACCAGGAGACCCTCCGCTTGAGCGGGGGCAACTGGCCTCATTGCCCAGCCCCTGGGCTGTCACACTCAGACTCCTGGGGTTGCTTGCAGGCTGGTCCCAGGGGCTGCTGCTCTGTTGGATGCTGTGGCCCATGTGTGGTTCATGTTAGCACAGCTGAGAGAGGCTGGACCTCTCACAGAGACTTGACGGAGCTTGAAGAGAAAACAAAAGGGAAATAAACATGGAGAATATAAGAAATACAAACAGCCTGGCTTCTGGAGGGCAGGGTTCTTAGTGTGCCCATTCTACCCTGTACTAGAAACTAAGAAAGGAGGTGGGAAGCCATCCTCTAGCCGCAAGCAGCTGCCAGACAGCCTTGCCTGCGTGGCTCCCCAGCTCTGACAGGCACGCATGGAGTGCCCTTGACCTCTTAATTCTTTCCTCCGTCTGAGAGTAAAACTGAGTCTCAGCCCATTCTGGGTCCTCCTTTCCATTCCAAGGACCTGTTTCTTCTCTGGGTGTTTGATACTGGGAACCATCTCACCCAATAGATGAGACTTTTGTTCCTGTGTAGAGCGAGGTGGCCTTGTCCTCAGTGCCACAATAGTTTAATAGTCTTTTAATAAAATATGTCATATAACAGAAATGCAATAATGGGAAGGGGAGATTTTCCTCCCTTTGGCAATAGTTGTTTGAGCTATTCATTCATTTGTTTTTTCAGTTTTTCAACCGTCAATTATTATTGTTATTATTATTTTTGCTGAGGAAGATTCACCGTGAGCTGACATCTGTGCCAGTCTTCCTCTATTTTTTAGTATGTGGGCCATCGGCACGAGCATAGCCACTAACAGAGCGGTGTAGGTCCATGCCGGGGAACTGAACCCTGGCCACTGAAGCTGAGCACACTGAACTTAACTACTAGGCCACTGGGGCTGGCCCTCAGCAGTCAATTAATTATTGAACACTTACTATGTGGCGGTCATTGTACTTAGTTTGAGGGATATAATACAAATAAGATGTATGCCCAGAAGGAGCCTACGGTCTGATAAACTAAGGCAGACTAAACAAATAAATATTATAAAAGATTATTGTGTTGTGACAGTTACATGGGGTCCAGTGGAAGGACAAAAGGAGAAGCACATCAATTCAACGGAGTGGAGAGTTTGGTTGGGATTTGGACCAAGAAAAGTTTCATTGAGGAAGTAATGCTTCAGCCAAGTCCTGAAAGGTGAATAGGTAGTTGTTCCAGGACATGGCGGGGAAGCCAGTGTAGAGGAGGAAACAGCATGCGCTGAGCATGGAGAAATAAACTGGGTTGTTCTGTTGGGAAACTCCAAGGAGTGTAATGTGGGTGGTCCATGCAACACCAGGGCTGTGACAAGAGATGCAACAGGAGCCATGTTGTGCAGGCTGGGTGACAAAGCCAAGGAGTTTGGACTTAATACAGAGAAGTGGGGAGAGTGGAAGAGCCACTGGCTCTGAAGAGTCACTGACTTCACTGACTGCAGAGTCAGGGGGTGGTGTGGTACTTGGGAGTGAAACAGAGCAGTGGTTTTCACAATGTGGTCCGCAGATCACCAGCTTCAGCATCAGCATGGCCTGGGAACTTGTTAGAAATGTAGATTCTCAGATCCTGCCCCAGATCTCCTGAATCAGACTCTGCAGGTGGGGTTCAATAGTCTGTTTTAACAAGACTTCCGGGTGATTCTGATGCTTGCTCAAGTTTGAGAACTCTTGTGGTGGAGACTAGAGGAAGAACTAGGAGGACAGTTTTGCAGGGGGAGGGATGATGAATTTGGGCTTGAATGTGTTGAGTTAGGGATGTCTGTGGGAAGGTGTGGGTGGAGCTAGCAAAGTGTGGTCCCAGGACCCAAGCATCGGCATCACCTGGGAGCTTACTACGAATGAGGAATCAGAGGCCCGCCGAGACCTCCTGAATCAGAAGCTGTTTTTGACGAGGTCCCCAGGTGATCTGGGTGCATATCACAGGTGAGAAGCAGACTCTAGTCTAGAGGTCAGTTGGGTATACGTGGTTGACGCCCAGGAGAGGGGTCTGGGCAGGCAATAGAAATGTGGGTGTTGTCAGTTACAGATGATGGTTATAGATGACACATTTCTAGGGTATGTGCATGAGTTGGGAAGAGGGAGACTGGATGTGGTGTCTTTGCTTGAATCATCACACTGACTGGTCATGATTAACATTACAAAGCTGTACAACGTCACACATGATGAGCCCCTGGATGACAGCCAGCCTGTCGTAAGGAAAATATTTTATGTGCTTCTTACCCTTTCCAAAATGCTATTTGCAGCCAATATCTCAAGAAACAGCAATTTCCTCAGACATCCGGAACTGGAAGCACTGGGACTGGGCCCTGGTGTCAGAACCCTTATGGTCCAGTTCTTGTCATTGAGCCATACCGTGGGGGAGGGAGGCTGTGCATTTGCTTACGTTGTTGTCAGGGCTGGAAATGTGTACAAGCAGAGAAACATTATACATGATGCTCAATAGATGTTCAAAGAAGTTGCTCAATAAAGGTTGTTGAAACAAATGATGGGAAACAAAAGATAAAGACTACTTGCAGATTAAAAAATGCGTTTCTATCAGTAACCTCATTTTGATCATTACAACATCATTGTAAGTAGATAAGATGGGAATTATTTATGCTCTTATTTTAAAAAATAACAGCTTTCTTGAGATATAATTAACATACCAAAATATTCACCATTTAAAGTGTATAATTCAGTGGTTTTTAGTATATTCAGAAGGTTGTACAATCATCACTACTAATTTCAGAATATTGCCATCACCCCAAAAAGAAACCCTCTACCCTTTAGCAGTCACTCTCTATTCCACTCCCCAACTCCACACCCAAGCCCTTGTTAACCGCTAGTCATGTTTTTGTTTCTATGAATTTACCTGTTCTGGACATTTCATAACAATGGAATCATACAATATGTGGCCTTTTGTTTGTGTCTGCCCTCTTTCACTTAAAATATTTTTGAGGTTCATAAATGTTGTAGTATGTATCAGTACTTTATCCATTTTATGGCTGAGTAATAATCCATTATTTGGATATAATATATTTTGTTTATCCATTCATCAGTTGATAGGCATGTGGGTTGTAGCTATTATGAATAGAGCTGTTATGAACATTCCTGTACAAGTTTTTGTGTAGATATATGTTTTCATTTCTCTTGGGTATGTACCTAAGATTGGAATTGCTGGGTCATATGGTAATGCCACATTTAACTTTTTGAGGGACTTCCAGATAGTTTTCCAAAGTGATTGCACATTTTGCATTTCTACCAGGAATGTATGAGGGTTTCAGTTTCTCTACATCCTCTCCAACACTTGTTAGTATCAGTTCTTTTTATTATAGACATCCTAGTGGGTGTACTCTCATTTTGTAGGTAAGAAAATCGAGGGTGCGTTATTTGCTGTTATTTGTAGAGCTAGTAAATGGCCAAGCTAGACCTTTTTTCCCCAAAGCAAATACTTGTTTGATGCGCGCTCTATGCCAGGCCTTATTAAGCCCTTTGCTCTTATTGAGTCATTTACTCTTTACAACAACCTATAAGGAAGGATCATCTTTACCATAAATGCATGCAGGGCCGGGACTGGGCCTAGGGTGGAGCATTTAAGGAGACATCACTCTCAGGTTCGACCAGCACTTGCACGACCCTGAGAGTGTCTCCTTAAATGTTGCTCCCTGTGTGCTTCACTGGTCTCATCCCAGTCCTGGCCCTGTTTAAAGAAACTGAGGCATCAAAAGACTGGGTAACTTACCCAACGTTTCATGATTAGTAAGTGGTGGAGTTGGGATTCAAACCCAGGAAACCTGGCTTCAGAGTCCAAGTCATTAACCACCATTGATATGCTAACACCCATGTTCTTGATCTCAGACCGGGCTTTTTTCATTTTTCTCAAGGCCCAACTTTCCAAAATTAGCCAGAGCTCTGACAAGTGCTGAATCCTGAGTAAAATCCCAGAGGTAGATTATGGGGAGACCAAGCAGAACTAATTGACCTCACAGCCCCCCAGGCACCTACCGCATGCTCCCCTGGAAGGGTTAACTGGCCACATGGGTTCCCTCGGCCACATCTGTGCTTATTATCTCAACTCTGCATAAATCTGCCCAGTTCCTGGAGGCCCCCTGCAAGTGGCCAGATGGAGCGTGTCCTGGTGGGGAAGAGGCCATTCTGCACCGTCAGAATGATTAGCTCTGACTGCCGTAAGGAAAACACACATTCTCTTGGCCAAGTGAGGATGAATCTTTTGCTTGTCCAAGTGTTCTGAGTCAAGTATTCAGAAATCGTCTCTCATAATCACACCCTAATTGGCCTCTCATTCCTTTTAGTCTATTTATCAGAATTAGCTAGTCGTTTTTATTCAAATCATTATCTTTCCAATGGTGTTGCTGTTTGTGTGGATTGAATGGTTCTCCAGTTTAGAGCCTCCTATAAGGCAATGTGAATACAAAAATATACATTTGCACATGTGTATGTTATCCCCCTCAGGGGTGATGGGCAGCCTTTGAAAGATGCTTACACAAGTCATCAGCCAATGATGGTTCTCCCTCGGCTCCCCAGGAGTAAAGAGCTAGTCAGTCTTGGTTCAGCAGCTCCCACTGGATGAACTGCAGCAGTGCAGCCTGGCTCAGGCCAGCAGATTTTTGTATATGTCACAAACTCAGAGGTTTTAAAAAAATTTTTATAGCTATCTGTCTCCATTAAAAGTGATAAATTTTGTTGTTGAATTCTCATCCTTTCGCTTGGAATTTCAATTCTGTTCTGTGACTTCGTTCCAAAGCCATAGGTCTGTGGACCAGCAACACCAGCATCGCCTGGGAGCTTGTTGGAAATGCAGAATCTCAGGCCCCACCCTGGACCTCCTGAATCAGATCTGCCTCTTAACAAGATCCCTAGGTGATCCACTGCTACACGTGTCTTCATTTCTCTCTTCCCTTCAGGTGGGGTCTCCACCCAGTATTTTGAGGCTAGAATTCTTGGTAGACTTTCAGATCTTAAAGAAAAAATGACACACACACACACAGAAATTCTTTCCTTCATCTTTGCATGATGTCATTCATTTTACCTGGCCTACCACAAGAAAGAAAAAGGCAAATTACATCCAAGTTATATATATTTTTAAGACTAAGTTCTTAATTGCATCTCTTAAAGCAGCATGCTAGATCCCCCATCATTAACAGAGTCCCAAGTGTTGCCAAGATTAATTGAGAAGTGGCTAAAGGCAAAATAAACACTGTAGCACAGTTTAATTCAAAACCATATCAGCTAAGAATGAAGGTGCAATTAGTGATAAAGGTGTTAATAATTAGTCGTGGTCTGTTAAATTTTATATTCAGTGGTTATGTAGAGTGAAGAGAGAATTTCCTCATGAAGGCAGAAATTAATGTTTCACCTTGATTGTTGTTTTAACGTGCTTATTTTAATGGGGCCATCCTGTAGAAACGGTTGGGCACATTTCCAGTTTTACGTAAACGTAGAATTAATTATTATGGAAGCATAATTTTAGAGTTGGAACTATTTTGCAGTCATTTAATCCAGTTTGGTAATTTTACAAAAAAGTAAGAGTTAGATGACTTACTTAAATCCTTCCACAGAGTATTGGAACCTTGTGTCTCAACTCTCAGACTAATGATGGTGAAGCCTTCTCAGGTCCCTCCAGACAGAAGTGCTTCCTCCTGCCTCAGAAAACCTAAATCACCATTTGTCGTATTGCTTCCAAGGCCCTTTCTCCACATGGCATTAGTTCTAGCTGCTTTCAGTTGTAAGCCTGGGGGCTTGGGACCCCTATGCAGTTCACTTTTATATTTCCTCACCATGCCTAGCTTTGTATTTTGCAAACAGTAGTTGTGTAATAAATTTACATGCAGTGGTGTCCTGGAGCTGTTTTTCCCTGCTCTATGGAGCTGATTGTGTCTTCACATTGGTAGCTTGACACTGGCCATGGTGGGAGTATTTATACCATGGGCAAATTCTATAAATCAGGGCTTTTTTTCCCCCTTGGAAGCCAGTTATTAAACGTTTACCAGCACACCACTGTTTACATGATTTTCCTAAGGTCTTACAAGGCAAAACGTCTTGACAAAATATAAAGAGCCTTACCACTGTGGAGGTGACCATTCACCCGTTGCTCAGCATGGGTTGCCTCAAGAGTGGTGGAGTAGCCAATTGCTCACTGTCCTCTAATTTCTTCAGGGATTAAGTTTAACCAGGGAAAGTCAGGCCTCAGGACAGTTAGAGTGTGGTTGTTTAGCTAAGTTCCACTTCCCTGGAAAAGCTATTTGGGCATGAGTGGTAATGGAAACGGTCTGAAATGTCAGGCACAGTTGAGTGAGAAAAAATCCACAAATTATTATTAGGAAAAAAGTGAACAGGAAGTTACTATGGCTGAAATTACAATTATATCTTTATCCTTCTCAGAAAACCTTCAGTGGTTCCCTGTAACATACAAAATTGCCCCAACTCGCTGACATAAGTCACGTACTGACCACGGCTTACCGTTCTAACCTCATTTTCAACCACTCTCATCACCCACTGTTGACTCCCACCCTCATTCTACTTTCTAGCCTCTGTTCTAGCCTCCACGATGTTCCCTGCTCCTGGAATGCCCCCCTCTACCTCCCTGTTCCACCACAGGCTCTCTCCCGAGCGTTCATTCCTACCCAGTCCCCTCTACCATGGGCCAGAGCTTCTGGGTGAACATGAAAATTCCTATGACTCTGTTCATCCCCTCTCTTGTGTGTCTCTCTTTAGGAGCAGGACCCGAGGTCCCATCGGCCCTGGCAAGTATGGCTATGGTAAGGCGCCGTACATCTTACCACTGCAGACGGACTCTGCCCACTCACCGCAGAGGCTTCGGAGGCAGAGGCCCTCATCTCGGCATTCAAGGTCCCAGGGAGCATCTGGTTCTAGCCCTGGCTACAGCCCGCCAGCCTACCGGGCCCCCCAGCATGGGCCTCTGTACCAGAGTGACAGTGGCCCTCGTTCTGGACTGCAGGCCTCAGAGGCCTCCATCTACCAGCTGCCTTTGACCCATGATCAAGGCTTCCCTGCAGCTTCAAGTCTCTTCCATAGCCCAGAAACAGGCAGCAGCCATGGCACCGGAGCCCACAGGGCAGCTCAGAGCTTCTCCCAGCCTGCCCGGTCTACGGCAATCTCCTGCATCGGGGCCTATCGGCAGTACAAGCTGTGCAACACCAACGTGAGTCCTCACCGCCTCTTACTGGGCCTGTAATCAGCTGCTATGCTTATCTTTGTGTCGATTGGCAGTGAACATGTGGAAGACAGTGAAGGCGTAGTTTTTTAGGCCATGTTAATGTACCTGTTTATATTCCCTCCTTCTCTTTTCTCTTCATGTAGCCTCCTCATGTACTTTTCTTTCTTATGAGGTTGTGACTTTAGTAACTGATGAGTAACTTCTTGAGTCGCTTACTGACAATCACTATTGCTGCATATCAAACAACCCCCAAATGCTTAGTGACCTTATGACAACAGTATTTATTATTTGCTCATGGGTCTGTGGGTCAAGTGCAGTTGGCTGTTTAGGGCCACCAGTGGTGGAGCCAAAGAAGGGGGAGTTTTGGGAGTTTGACTAGCATAGGTATCACCCAGTAAGTTTCCTGGAGGTTGCCTGCTATTCCAGGCATGAACATGTTAGATACCATATCGTGAAAAAATCTGGTAGTGAATAACTTGCTGAGATTCCATAGCTAATGAGGAGCAAAGCAAATTATAAATGGAAACTACATAAGATGACCAAATGTGTTTTTTAAAAAAATATCAGTATAAATACTGTGTATATAAAAGAGAAAGGAATAAGAGAATGTTTAAAGGTTAAATTTCCAACTTGCCATATTTTTCATTAATAATTTAATCTGCCTTAATACTCCGTTACCAGGTAACAGGACAGCTGTTATATATTAGCTTCAATTTCCTCATTAAAAATATATTTCCTGCTATAGAGTTCGTAGAAATGACTTAATTTGTGATTTTAATAATTCTTCTGAATGCCTGGATTGCTTTTTAGCTTGTTCTTCCACTGACAGACTTCAAGAATTCTTAATTTTTGTAAAGCAGTAATTTTTCTAAGGCCATTACTAATCAGTCAACCAGTAAGTCTCAGTTGAGCATCATTGCTTGTCTTGTAACAGACCAGATACCATGAAGGATAAAAGAAAAGTCATATTATCTACCTCATAGAGTTGTTATGAGGATCAAATGAGGTGATGTTAGGAAAGTGCTTTATAAATTGAAAAGAAATACTTGTGTCCATGATCAGACATGGTCCCTGTTCTTGAATATCCATTGCTATCCTTTTAAAGTGAAATGAATTCATTTCTAATGTAGAACATATTTTCCCATTGAGTAGTATGTTTCTTAATTTTAAGATCAAGTAAACTATAAAGATAAGGGAAAAGAGACAGAGGGTGTTTGGTATGTATGTGGACCTGATGTCTGCTTAGCATTTCTTTCATTTAATCTACATTTTGTAAGTATGCATTTTTTGCTAGACCTATGCTGCCAACAGCAGGGCTGTTTCTCCCCATGTAGAAGTTGTGGCTGCTCTGGGTGCTGGGGTAACTCCAAACTGAGGAGATTGAATTGCAAGGAATCTTAGAAAATTCTTGTGAATTCATGATGTCTGCCATCATTTTGGAAGTCGGCAAAATAACATCTCACCCCAGGACAAAGAAGTAACTGTTGACAAAGGATTGTGCAGGTTTTATTCCCTTCTCTTGGTTGTAGCATTTTACATAGTGTCCTTCCCAGTGCACCCTATCATCCCAAATCACGTCCTACTTACTTTATTCAGAGATGTCATTTCTTAGAGGTCCCATTACTACATATCTTCTTTTTATAAGCCTATGGCTTCTCGTGACTTGAGGTGTAAGCCATGAACACTTTAAAACTCCCATGTTAGGGGCCCCTAAGAGCTCTCCTAGGTTTGATGCTTTGCTGGGAGGACTCACGGGACTCAGCACATAGTCATACTCACAGCTCTGATTGATTACAATGAAAGGATACAGAGCAGAATCAGCAAAGAGAAAGGCACGTGGGGCAAAGTCCAGAGGACAACAGGCACAAGCTTTGGAGAGTCCTCTCCCTGTGGAGTTGTGCAGGACACACTTAATTCCCCCAGCAATGCTGTGACAATGTGTGTGAAGTGTTGTCTACCAGAGAGGCTCATTAGAGACTCCATGCCCAAAGTTTTTATTGGGGTCTGATCACATAGGCACCCTCTGCCTGCCGCATACCCAAATTCCAGACTCCCAGGAGGAAAGCACGAGTTCAGCATACATTATCTTGCTTGTACAAATAGTTTGGGCATAGTGAGTCACTCTTATCACTTGGAGAGTGATGGAAACTCTTCTGAAATGCCAGTTCCCAGATGCCAGCCAAAGACCAACTTTGCAAGCAGGCCTTTCTGAGGAGAACAGTCTTAGTCCTGTATCTTATTTGCGCACTCCCTATGTGAACCCGTGTGCTCCAGCATCTCAGCATCAATGACCTTATGTAGACATTTACATATCTTCCCCAATGTCCAACCTGAAGAGATAACATGAACCCCCAAATTATGTAAATTTTCCCACTCAAAGAGGAAAAAGGTGAAGGACAATATTGTAAAAAATTTTACTAATCTAACAGAGAATACAGGTTATCACTTATGTCCTCTCCAAAGATTAGAAAATAATGCATGCATTTAGAGATCTCTCCCAGTTATTACCTGGGAGAAGAAAAAGAATGGAAAGTAGGCCAGGGCAAGTTGGAAATAGCCATTGACTTCGGAACTCCATCCCTTAAACTAAGTGCCCAGTATATCTCACCCAAGTTTTGGGTGGAATATCCCTTTTCTAATCCCACCCCCACAGTAGAATGCTGTCTTGAGATGCATGGTAATGCATATGAAGGTGGTCTGAGTTAGGGGATATGTTTTTGCAGCCTTCCATTTCTCGGAACAGTCTCATCATTGGTCATGGTCCCTCCCTTTACACTCTTATGGTCCAATGGTAGAGAAGGTGCCAAATGCAGCCGCTAGTTAGTCATTGTGCTTGGTGCTGGAGCATGTTAGCGAGGGGAAAGACCTGTAGGGGACAGAGCAGGAAGCCATAGGGTTGGGAAAAACTCCACTGAGGAGTGTACAGTTGAGATGGGCTTTCAAGGATGGCCAGAAAAAGAGAAAAGAGCACTGGGGGCAAAGAAGCAGCTTAGTCGAAGACAGGAGGGCAGGATTGTATTAGAATCTCAGGTGCTGTGATGACTGCCAGGTGGTAGAGACCCTCCTTCCTTTCCCCCCCACCTCCTCCTACCCACTTTAAATAATCACAGCCTTATTGGGGAATTTATTCTTTAACATCTCAAAACAGAAGTATCTCATGGGCCTTGTTTGACTTTCATACTTGAGATAGATGGGTGAGAAACTTCTTAAAACATAGTGCAAAGTCAAAAAGCAATTCTATCCACTGGTTTAACTGGATGTTAGGCCTGCAAGGCAGTGTGGGATAGTGGGCTTGGGAGCAAAGCTGAACTGGATGTAAACCCCAGTTTCCCTGGGCAAGTTATTTAACTCTCTGAGGACCATCTGCCAAGCGGAGATAATAATAGTACCCACTCTCCATAGGGTTGATGTGAGGTTCAGAGAAGACCGTGTATATAAGGAGCTGGGTCTGGTGCTGACACATTGTTAATAAATAAACTCTTTTGACCTGGATAAGTGAACGTGGCTTACGTGCCTCTCTGTAGATAGGAATGGAGTAAGGTCTCCGCATATCTGAACAGCTTCCAATTTTGAGGTACTAAGTCATGACATTGTGGATGAGATGGTCAGCCTTGTTCAGAGTTCCCTTTGTCCTCTGGTTAGCTTTGGTCCAGAGGCCTTTCCCTTTGCCCAACAATAAAACAACATTGTCGAGAGACCCAACATTTTAGTTGTGATGTAGTTTCACTGTAATCACCTTTGGGTCATATTAAAAGTGATGAAAGTGAAACTATACATAACTTCATGCCGATGAATTCTTTACACCCTCAAATGTGCATGTTTAATGTGAAACCCTATCTTATGTCATCTGGGAATTTTAAGCATTCTAGTGTGTCTTTAGGATTATTTGATTCATGTAAGATGTCCACTATGAAATACTGCAAAATTGATAATAAATACAGCACTAATGATCTCTGAAAGTAGTTTTTAAAGATAAAGAAGGGTTTTTTTCTTGCTTACAATGTGTATGGGTACGTTAAGGTGGCAAAGCCCAGGATGGATAGAGAATCTGTGGTCTTTTAGAGCAGGCATCAGTCTTAGACATCTACTAGTGCAATGCTCCAAGTCAGTCACCACTGCAGGTTCTTGCTTGGAGTCCATAAACACAGCATTGACATTGACTGAGTGGGTCAGGTGTTAGGCTGTGGGTCAAGGACACTGAGGTTAGAACAAGCCCCGGCTCTAAGCAGCTCAGAGTCCAGTGGGAGAGAGAGCCCCATAAATAGGTAATAACAAGTGCATGGTGTAGGCATCACTGCATGTGCAGTGTAGGGGCTTTGAGATCTCTGGACAGTGAAATTAACCTGGCATGGGTGGAGTCAGTGGAGGCCTCCTGGAGAACTGCAGGCTACCTGGGTGAGGGGAGGATTTTTCTAGGAAAAGGGGGTGACAGTGATCCTAGAGGCCCTTTGTGCTCCCATAAGGACTGAGGAGCAAGATGGGGGGTCTTGGGGAACCTCTCGGTGGAATCAGATGTTTTTCCAATGAGCGGTGTCTTCCCTGCAAGTATGTCCTCTGCAGTGAAGGGGCAACACAAGGAGGTATCCATAGTTTATCCACAGCCCTGCACTTGCTCAGCTGTGGCTAAAAATAACAAGTATTCAAGGAATCAAGCAAATAGTTAAGTTTCTTCTTTATGGAAGCTCATTGAAGGCCAAGATTTGGGAGCAAAAGAGCTAGTCTTTATAGGGGTGAAACAGGAAGAGAGAACATACAGCAATCCCTCAGGTGCCTGAGGGATGTAGTTAAAATAAAAGTCTTTTCTACTAGCTGTTTCTGGGGTTTTGTATTATTATTTGCTAACTATGTTAACCACCACGACACTTTATGCCCTTTGTCCTGGAGGCCTAAGTGTCTCTCTCGCCACCTTCCTCTCTTTAGGCACTCTGAACTCAACGCTTTCTCCCTGGAGAGGAGACTGACACTCGGCTCCTCCTAGAGAAGGGAGGCTGCAGTGGGTCAGCTGGTGCAAGGCGGGGACAAGGTTATGAGTCTTTAAAGGGCTTTGCTGCCAAAGGAGACGTGATCCTGAGTTTAGACAGAGTGCACTTAATGTTATGAGGGGAAAAACTCCTGGGGCTAAAAGCAGCTTGTAGCAAACGTGGGTACGATGATTTCTGGTATCAATGACTCTCCAGTAAATTTCCCTGGGGTGAGACTGGCTTCTGACAATGGGTTTGTCCCCCTGGAGTTGTTTCTGTCTTGGAGTAAGTGAAAATGAAGGGAAGATGTTGGACAAATCTCCCATGTAGCTAAGCTCTCTTTAGGCAGTTCCAATTCTACCCCATTTCTAGTCTCACACTGAATGAGAAAGGAACTGACAAACAACTTCCTGTAGTTTTAAGGAGAAACTTAGCAGGTGGGCCAGGTAAGAATTCCGTCTATTTCTGTGAGACGTAAAACTTGCCAGGAACTGTGGGGCCAGTTAGTGGATGGATAGGCCTTCTAACTGAGGGGCGTAACGTAAGTTTCTCTAATCAGAGCTTATCATCAATCTCCTTATCTGGGAAATACATGCTAGGGTCAGTGCTTTTTGCATCATTCTGTTTTCCATCCTCTCAGACCACTGGGAATTTTCCATGGAAAATTCTCTTATTGACTTTTTCATATTCTATCAATGGCCTTTCATTTATATATGAAATACATCTGTGAATATATGAATATTAAACGTTAAATATATAAATATAAATATTCACATGTATTTTATATAAATATATTTAATATGTATGAAACAGATATGTATGAATCACACACACACATATATGAATTGTTCACAAATGTCGCTTTTCATGATTATGAAATGTAGTACAGATTGTAAGAAATATCACAGTGGTAGAGAGAGGCATATACTAGTCCCTCTCCCAAGATGTAATCACAGTCAGTCATTTTTAATTTTTAGTTCTTATGGTCATTCTCTCCTTAACTCTAAATAGCATACTAATACCTCTGCTTCTTGCTGTATCAACTTCATATTTTTTCGTAGACTCCTCGCTTTGAAAGATCTAGAAATGACCTCCTTTCCTCCCACTCTGCTGATCTCTGCTAGCCATGTTTTTATTTTTAATTATATTTTTGACTATATATAGTATATTAACAATTTTTGTTTTCTTTGTTTGTCAATATTGGGAAGGATCAGTCAGCTTCTTGCATTGTAAGATTAGAAATTTAGTGCCCAACAGTTCACTAAATTCTTCTCATTGGATTACATGTTTTGTTTACGTATTTGTCTCACCTTGGCCTGTGAAATCCCTACGAGAGACTATTATGAGGGATTTTTCTCTGTATCCTCAATAGTCACAACACCTACCACATGGGAGAGACACAAGGAATATTTGCTTTGAAGGAATTTCCATTCTGCCCTGGCAGATAGCACCGGGGAAGGAAGCCAGTCATATTCATGTGACCCCTAAGGTAGCAACTAGGAAATTTTGTACTTTGTAGGGGAGTGGGAGTTTTGAATGTTTTAAAAAATTTACATTTTGCCGTATACTTCCTGATTAGTTAGAAAAAAGATGCTCCCTTTTAGACCTTCTTAGAGATATAGAGATATGTAAATAATCTAAGGAGGGAGGAATAAATAAGCACTCCTAGGATAGGCCTGGATTTGTACGGATGTGTGTTCAGAGTACTTAAATGTGTAGGGTACTCCTGGGTGAATGGATGGGCTTAGTCATATTAACGTCTTTTGAGTCTTGATGTTACTGTATGTATTGTATTGAATGTATTGAGTGTATTGATGTATGTATTGAATGAGAGGGAAATACTTTTCTCTAGAAGAATATTATGAACTTGGATGGGGAAAAAAAAATGTATGAGAACTAAGAAACCCTCAGGTTTTTTTCCTTTCTTATTTTAAATCCCAAGCCTTGGCCCAGCTCTTTGGATGGACCAGTTGGCTAACTGTCTGGAGGAGCGCTGAAAGTGGTAAGAGGGCACAGAAGAGTTTTTGTGAGGCTGAGTTTGTTCCAAGTGACTCAAGAAATCAGATATTAAATATATTTGAAAAATGTGCTGGATAACCTGTAAGAAATTTTGGTCCATGGTTATATTATTCTACAGCTAGAACACAAAGCCTGTTTCCAGCTGCAGAAGAGAAACGAGGGGAATGTTTGCTCAGAACACCTGCCTTTCGGGCACTTACAGCTTATGGAACTGCTGGATTCGTTTTGATGTCTGCTGGATTCATTTTCATTTAGATTCCAATTCAGCTAAATGAAAATGAATCCAGAGACATTTATTAAACATTACTACATGCTAGAAACCTTAATGTCTTACTAATTTAATCCTCACAAGAATCCTTGGGGAGTGCACGTGGTGCTGGGTTTGTTACTGAAATGCAGTCACTTAGGTTTAGAGAAGCAAAGTGCTTTGCCCAAGGTCACATAGCCACTTTCTCATGGCAGTGCAGGGACATTTTCTAGGTTTCTTTTTTTAGATTTCTTCGCTGTGGTGATGTTAAATACATCATATGTTGCTATGGTAGCTGGTCTTTTGATTGATGCCAAAGTAATGTAAAGGATAAAAAAAATGCGTATCTGACCCAGGCAGGTTTCAGGGTCATGTTCCTTGTTGCCTCCTTCATTGGGGATGATGCTCTTCAGTCTCCTGGGGAATTGAAAGCAATTAATTGCCAAAAGGTAAATGTGTGATCACCAACAGTGGCCTCTTGAGCAGTGAAGTTAGGCACTGGCACTTGTCATCTCAGACTAACCAGGGTCACTAGAAACAGCCTGAGTTTCCATAATACTCTTTGTGACTCATAGCAACCCCAGGCAATTGTCTCGATGGAACTTTGGATAGAGCCTGAAGTGCATTATAAGGACTCAGCTCATTCTATTAAAGTACATTTTTATTCCTCTTCCCATAAGAGACCAGTGGAAACATCCCTCCCTCTTTGGGGTGGAAGGGAAGCATTTGATGGAGATTATCTCCCAGGGGCATTTCTTGGCTATAAAGCTCCGGTCCTTGCTGGCCCCATCCTGAGTGAGCCTGATCTCTATCTACATGGCTTTTTCCCTGTCTCAGTTTCCTGGCCTGAAAATTACAAGAATCTGTGCCCACGGAAAGGATTAGCTGTCTGCAGGAAATCTGCCCAAAGCCAATTCACAGTGTAATATAGAGACAATTACTGATAAGGTGAGGGTGACTCAGTCTATGGCATCAGGAAACAACCCACTTAAAATATAACAAATGTAAAATGATCTGAAACCTGGAAGTTTTCACTTCAGAGAGTCTGTTACAATGAGAGATCATCTACTGATAATAGTATGACAAGCACAAACAGATGTAATCTCCAAAAGAGACATGAAACAGAATTTCCCCAGCCCTGCTTGGTTTTCATCCTCAGTCCACAGTTCCCTGCTCCTTACAGCTGGGGCTGCTTCACCAGGCGTCAGACGCTAAGTCTGACCTTGGCCTTGAGGACCTCTCCTGACAGGAAGCAAGAAGGAGTTAAGGCCTCCTTGTCTGAGGACCCCTTGCAAATTGACTTTGCTGTCACGGAATCTTAAGGGGTTCATGGCATGCTAGTTACTGGCATAGGTTCTACCCAGAGTGTCTGGGTTCAAATCCTGCTTGCCACTCCCTCTGTGACCTTGGGCAGCTCAGTTAACTTTTCATTGCCTTGGCTTCTTCATGTGACAAAGGAGTATATTAGTTGTGCAGATTAAATGAGCTAACATACATAAATCATGTGGTAGAGTATCTGGCATTTAGTAAGTGTCAATAAAAGTTAGCTATTCTTAACATCATCGTCATCACTCCAGGCTTCTGCCTTCCTCTCCTGTACCATAATTCTGCCTCAATAACCCACGTCCATATCTGGGCCCTGTGAGCTTTGCCCTTCTCTGGCCAGGTCCCTCTCCTCCCCAGGAAGTAGTGCCCTACCTCTAACTGGCAGCTTCCCTGGTTCATGTGAGTCCCTGCTCGGGGTCATGCACAGGGCCATGCCCATCTGCTAGGGCACCTTGTTACCTTCTGCTGCACCTTCCCTTGCTGGGTACCGTAGTCAGCCTCGGGCTGGGCTGCTTCCTGGCAACTGTAGATGGATTTGCTGCCTCAGCACCTGACTCCCCACTGAGTCTGATGCCACATTAAGCCCTCGTGCCGTAGGAGGTAACTGGGCCATGCTCAGATATAAAGAACTTGTTGGGGCTGGCCCCGTGGCCGAGTGGTTAAGTTCACGTGCTCTGCTGCAGGCGGCCCGGTGTTTCGTCAGTTTGAATCCTGGGCGCAGACACGGCACTGCTCATCAAACCAAGCTGAGGCGGCATGCCACATGCCACAACTGGAAGCACCCACAACTAAGAATATACAACTATGTACGGGGGGCTTTGGGGAGAAAAAGGAAAAAAATTAAATCTTTAAAAGAAAAATGATTCCAAAATAATTTGGACTTAAAAAAAAAAAGAACTTGTTGACGGGATGGGGTATCCTGAATGACCCATCACAGGTGACTGGTTGTCTCGGCAGATGCATATGGATGGAATAAGACTGCCAGGTGTTAGTGGGGTATTAAAACACCCTGTAGATTTATAAACTACAGGCACATGCAAGGCTGGCTGAGGGCCAAATGGGTTTGGAAGGGCTCAATACTGATAAATTTCTATTATATAAATATTACATATTTATTGCAGAAAAATTAGACAATACAAATAAACCAAAAGTTAATCATGAAGAGGAAAGAAACATCTATAACCCACCTTCCAGAGATAAAACTTTTAACTCTCTCTCCACACCGCCCCCCGATAATGATTGTAACACTTTTTTCACTTAATGGATTGTGGACTGCTTTCCATGTCATGAAATATACATTTATGTCATCAAATATTGAGCAATTCAAAATGATTCTGAAGGTGCTTTGGTTCATGGTCTGGCCAATAGGCAATACTTTGCTGATGGAGAGAAAGAGATTAAGCAGACTGGCCAAGTTTTTGTGGTCTGCAGCTTCCAATTCTGGTAACTGCCACCAGGTTAATTAGCATGGCTTCTGGCTGAAGCCTCGTTGTAGCTTGGCTTTGCATAGGTGTGGTTAATTGAGGAACAGGACATTTAGCCCGCTTGTTCTGGTCTGTTTCCGTATGAAAACCTACAACCCAGCAGCTCATCTCTGGTTTCTGATGATAGCCGGGGTGGGTGGTCAGTGCTCTGGGCTCTCTTCCTATCTCACTTTGGGACCTTGGGATGCCACTTCTCCGGTCCTCGGTTTCCTCATCTATAAATTGAAGGGGTTGGATTTGGTTCTCTTCTGCTCGAACGCTATGTGTTAAGGAATTTGGAGTGAGATTGAGGCTTGGGTGTGGCTCTTCATTGCTGCTGCACAGTCTGGTGCCTGGCTGGCGGCACCAGTATACCTGAGGGAGCAATTCAACCATGTCTTCCTGGGCCTGTTTCCCCACCCTCCCACTGGGGTGAGGCCAAAGAATCTGTATTTTTAATAAGCTCCTTAGCAAGTCTTTCTCATTGCAAGGTTGGTGCCTTCTCCCAAGTCACCCAACTGATCACATCCTAGTCGAACTCTGGTTCTGGCCAAAGGGTTGTAAAAAGCAGCTTAACCCCAAATCCTTCATGGAGACAGCTGGTATTGCTGGAAGCCTACCTGGTTCTGGCTTTAGGGACGCTAGCAGCTTGGCTTCCACCGCCCTTGGAGACAGCCTTCCCTGGCTTGTCAGCTTCTCACTGGTTGTCAGAGTTCAGCCCACCCTGCCCGTCCACCTGGCCCTTTTATCCCCACCAGTTTCCATCACGTTCTATTTCATATGGCTTCCTGCTCCATATGGTTTGGCTCAGGCTGCAGCAAGGTTATGACCACCCTGGTGTTTGTACCAGCAGCCTCCCCAGACTGTCCTTTATCAAGAGGAGACATTTTTTCTTCCATCTCGCTCTATTCCTCCCTCTGTTCCCTCATCTTCCAGAAGACCTGGTGTTTCTGATACATACAGTAGATTTCTTTGTAAATCCTTCAGACTTTGAGCTATCTCCTTAGCCATTCGTTCCAGAGACTTCTTATACACAAGGCTTTTAATATTTAAGGGGCCAGATTCCTTTCCCTTCTGATTATTAAAACACACATTCATGCACACACAGCCCACACTTAAACTGAGTGTAGCTAGCTTTAAAAAAGCTAGGCCATACTTTATCCACGATTTGAATGAGAGATTCTAATCTTATTTTATTTCACATTTATTTTTTTTATGTCACACTTTGCTCATATTTACCATTTATAAATAAGAAAGAAATAAGCCAGAGGGAGCTGGATATTTTCTTTGAGTAGTCTAGTGTATCAGAATCACCTGGATAATTTGATAAAATACAGATTCCTGGACCTCATCCCAGATTTTCTGAATAATAATCCTTGGAGGAGGGATCCAGGCGTTTGCATTTCCCATGAGATCTCTGAGTGATTCTTTTGCATGCAAAGGCTGGGAGCTTCTGCGTTAGATGGCGGAGAGAATTTAGACAAGATAGGGTTCATGCTGAGATGCAGCCTGGTGGGCACCAGACTTCTTGGAGTTAAATCCAGCCTCTGCCCTCCCAGGCTGTGTGGCTCCTCCATGCCTCAGTTTGTTCGTCTGTGAAAAATCTGCAAAACTAGCATGTTTACCTCATTGTTTGTTGTGAGGATTAAATGAGTTAATATGTATCCTATGTTTACAGCAGCGCCTGCACGTGCTAAGGGCTCCGTACAGGTTTGCTGTGAATATTATCCCATGTGGGAATGGCACAAACAAAGTCAAACAGATGGAAGTGGATGACCTCTTTGAGGGAGGGGAGCAGACCTATTTGTCAGGAGCAGAAGGTTTAGGTTAGTGGTTTTCAAATTTTGGTGTACAAAAACAACCTGGGGGACTTGTTAAAATTTTAGTGTCTTTCCAAAGATTCTGACTTAGAACGTGTGCTATGAAGCCTTGGGATCTGCATTTTGAATTTTTGTTGTAGGCGATCAGCAAATTTTCAGAAACCCTGTTTTTGGTAGAGGAGGGCTAGCACATAAACTTGGAGAGGTCTCCTCGGCCTTGACTGTGGCTGCGAGAAGAAATGGACACTAACTGGCTCTTTGCTGTCTGCTTTATTAGGTGTGCCCAGAAAGCAGTAGAAGTATCCGGGAGGTACAGTGTGCATCCTACAACAACAAGCCGTTCATGGGCCGGTTTTATGAATGGGAACCATTTGCAGAAGGTAAGAATAGACCCAGCCCTGCCCATAGGAATAATTTTTGTCTTTTCTCCAACTCTGTTGCCTTGTGGTTGATTTTGGAGGAATTGACTTGATCCTGGCTAGAGTGACAATACAGGAGAAAGTGTGACCCCAGGGCACAGGGGAACCTGCAGGGGTCTTTACTAAAGATAGGTAGCTCAGGTGACACCTGGACCATCAATCAGATGGATGAGGTGTTGATAGAAACAAGCAGCCTCCGAGGATGGCAGACCGAGTGGGACAGAACAGCGTTCAATGAACAGGTTGGAGCAAGAGGCTCAAATTAAGGTTGTCAGGAGTGAGTGGGCATGGAGGTTCCCTTTTCCTTGGTTCCTGCTACAGGGGCTGGTGTGGTGGCTTAAGAGAACATGTAGGGTTTTAGGGTTGACACTTGTTTGGCTTTCACTGTGGAGGACCTTGCACGCCATTTCCAAAGATGAAGTGTGGTAGGCAGACATTGTCCCTGGGACCAAGGTTCCTGCCATTTCAAAATGGCAGAAGATCCAGTTTTGGCAGGAGTTGTCAGTACTGCTCTGGATCCTGGAGTCACCTTTCTTTGTTGAAACCTAGATGATAACATGGCTTCTGGACTGAGAAATGTTAAGTTCTGAAATATTTCTTCCCATCACAGAGAAAGTGGGCTCCAAAGTGGTGATGGATCAAGCAAAACTTGTAGGATTCAATACTGACAGCCAAGTTGGCCAGAAAGAGTCCAGCTGTCCTCAGTGTCCAGCTGGAGAGCTCTGCCCAGCCTCAGCCCAAGGCAGTGGCTGGGGCAGGTGGTGTTGGCCAAAACCCAGAGTGCAGAACACTGCTGCTATGTCCAGGATCTAGAGAAATTGTCTTGGGAGAGAGCTTGATAGTGAGTTGTGTTGATTTCATTACAGAATCAATGCTTGGGGAAGCCAGACTATGGAAGGTCCTGTCTAGGTGGAAGCCCTCGGGGAGGAGAAGGGAGGATTGATGTCTGCTCTGAAATTGGATGCAAAATTGTTTTTGTCTGTGCATTTTTCTCAGAGGAGAGTCTGTAGCTTCTAGTGGATTCTCAGAGTGGTCCTATGACCTCAAAATTGTTAAGAACTAACTTGACTGAAAAATTGGGGCTATCAGATCCAAACAAGAAAGATGAGTAGATGAAACATAGAGCCAGTTGGATGCAAAAATGAAGGTGGCTAAGAAACTGGAGGGTGAACTAGGGAAGGAAGCCTGAAGTGAATTTTTGATGTTGTAGATCACAGCTTGGTCCAAACACTTTTCATTCTTCAAAGCATGATGTTAAATGCCAGGTGGTATCCTGATGTGATCCTGGAACAGAAAAAGGCTATTGGTGGAATACCTGCTGAAATATGCATAAAGTGTAGAGTTTAGTTACAAGTATTGTACTGGTGTTAATTTCTTAGTTTTTTGTTGTTGAGGAAGATTGGCCTTGAGCTAACATCTGTTGCCAGTGTTGCTCTATTTTGTATGTGGCTCACCACCACAACGTGGCTGCCAACACATGGTGTAGGTCCATGCCCAGAAACTGAACTTGGGCCACCAAAGCGGAGCACGCCAAACTTAACCACTAGGCCATGGGGCCAGCCCCAATTTCTTAGTTTTCATAAATGTGCCGTGGTTTTATAAGATGTTAACATTAGAGGAGGCTGGGTGAAGAGCATACAAGAACCCTCTGTACTATCTTTGCAGCTGTTCTATAACTCTAAAATGATTTCAAAATGAAAACTTTTAAAAGCGGCATTGTGTTCCCAGTTAGCAACGTCTTACATGCATTCTGATGAAGACAATGTCTAAGACTTGCTTCATGTGGGTGAGGAAGAGTACACTGGGTTGAATAGCATCCTTCTTGGAACCTCAGAATGTGAGCTTATTTGGAAATAGAATCATTGCAAATGTAAACAGTTGAGATCCTGCTAGAGTAGGGTGGGCTCTTAATCCGGTAGGAATGGTGGTCTTATAAGAAGAGGAGAAAACACACAGACATACAGGGAGAACGCCAAGTGACTATACAGTCACAGAGACTGGAGTAATGTGTCCACAAGCCAGGTAACACCGAGGATCACCGAGGATTGCCAGCAACCACCAGAGGTTGGAAGAGGCAAGAAAAGATCCTTGCCTAGAGCCTTCAGAGAGAGCGAGGCCTGCCGATGCTTTACTTTTGGACTTTCAGCTTCCAGAACTGTGAGAATAAATTTCTGTCGTTTTAAGCCACCCAGTTTGTGGTATTTTGTCATGGCAGCCCTAGGAAGAGACTCCAACGAGGAAGAAACTAGGTACTGATTTGATTGCGATCTACCCACATGAGGAGGTCACCAAGTGGGGTTGCTCTGACCAACAGCAGGAGATGCCCAGAGAAGTGAGGCACATGTGCAAAGTGAGTGACCACCTGAGGGATCTAGGCAGTGCTTCTCAGGCTTAGCTGCTCATTAGAATCACTGAGAAGCCTTCTAGAAATGCTGATACCTGGGCCCCACCCCTAGGGACTGTGATTTAATTGGTCTGGAGTGCAGCCTGTGCAACAGGATTTTTTTAAGATCCCAAGTGATTCTGATGGGCAGCTGGGGTTGAGAACCTCTAATCCAAGAGGAAGTCAGGATCCAGAAGAGGTGACAACTCTAGCCTAAATTAAAGTACAGAATCACGGGTGTTTCATAAACTGTAAAATATATTCTTGTGTCAGGACCACGGTCTTGTCAGTACACATTTAGAAAAGTAACCCTGTCTTTTGTCTCAGCCACACCCTGCTTTATTGCTAGCCATGGATAATAGCTTTATTGTGATTAACTGGAGGAAAGGTGAAATCCTCCAGTAGTACACTGTGCACTCTATTGCTTCCCCTTGAGCAGAAGCCTGTTGCCAGACCTTCTCTGCATAGCTTGGGGTGGTCATTTGCCAGCCACTGTTATCCCAGACCTGATCCTGTCAAGCCCTAGTAGACTCAGATCTGGTATCAAAAGCCCTATGAGTGCCACAAAGAACACTCGTGCTGATATTTTCATGTATTACAAATATGCCCTGTGGATGCCCACTATTTTTGGGTTTATGTATGATTCTGCGCTTTATCTTCTTTTGTTTGCCGTGATTTGCGCTGGATTTTAAGTGTGAATACTGCAGGAATTTTTTTTTTTTTTTTGATAACAATTGGTTTAACTTTTTATTTTGGAAAATTTGAAACATATGTAAAAGTAGAGAGAATAGTATAATTGTATAATAATAAGCTCCTGTATACTCATCACTTAATTTCAGTGGTTATTAACTCATGGCCAGTCTTTTTCATATATATCTCACTTGCTCTTTCCCACCCAGATTATGGGGAACTATTTGAATTCACATTATATAGCATCATTCACTGATGGACCTATTAATTAGAACTCTTGGTTGTAAGTGACAGAAACCCAACCTACATACATTTAAACAAGAACAATGCTTTTTTTTTTTGGTGAGGAAGATTAGCCCTGAGCTAACATGTGTGCCAATCTTCCTCTATTTTTTGTATGTGGAATGCCACCACAGCATGGCTTGATGAGTGGTTTGTAGGTCTGCTCCCAGGATCTGAACCCGCAAACCCCAGGACACCAAAGTGAAGCACATGAGCCCAACCACTATGCCACCAGGCCAGCCCCAAGAATAATATTTTGGGTCATGTTACTAGGAAGTCCAAGAGGTGGACTGAGCTTCAGATAGAGCTGCATAGGGATTCATTAACATTAGGACCCTACATTTCTCTGTATTTCTCCATCTCTTGGTTCTGTTTACTTACTTCTCAGGTGTGTGGGCAGGCTTACATGGCTTTGAGCTTGCAGTCATAGTGGGAGAGACTCTCTCTCACCTAGTGTTGTGGATTGAACTGTGTCCTCCAAAAAGATGTGTTGAAGTCCTATCTCTGGTACCTATGATTGTGGCCTTATTTGGAAATAGTGTCTTTTCAGGTGTAATTAAGATGCAAGTTAAGAAGAGGTCATACTGGAGTAGGGTGGGCCCTTAATTCAATATGACTGGTATCCTTAAAAAAGAGAAGAGACACAGAGACTGACGGAGAGAACCCCAGGTGACAACACAGGCCCAGAGACACAGGGAAGGTGGCCATGTGATGACCAATGCAGACATTAAAGAGATGTACCTGTGAGTCAAGGTTTACCAAGGGTTGTGGGTAACCACCAGAAACCAGGAAGAGGCATGGAAAGATTCTTCCCCAGAGACTTCAGAGGGAGCACGGCCCCGTCAACACCTTGATTTTGAATTTCTGACCTCCAGAACTGTCAGAGAATAGATTCCTGTCGTTTTAAACCATGCAGTTTATGGTAATGTGTTATGGCAGCCTAGGAAACCAGTGACGGTTTCAATCTCAGAAAAACCAAACTTTGGTCTTGCGTGGATCATATTCCCATCCCTGGACCTGAGTTCCGGGCATGGGGGTACTCAGGCTAGCTCAGGTCATGTGACCAACCCTCTGGCTGGGGACCCATGTCACATGAAGCGGAGATGGGCAAGTGGGAATCGGGACAGACAGAAAAATAGCATCTTCTACAAAAATCATTCTATACTCCTTAACCATAAGCCACTGAAATTTTCAGTGAGCCAAGTAGAATCCTGGTGTATAGAAAAATGCAAAATAGCAGCAGATTAGAGAAATTAGCTGTCTTCTACAATGTGTTACTTTACCTAGAAAATTCAGCATTCTTTTAAAGTATTTATTGACGTTAATTTGTCTCACATGCCTAGGAGAGGAGGAGCCTATGGTCACTGAAGCTGCATTTACTTTGGCTTTGTTTAAAGAATTCTTTTTGTTGCTAAGATCGTTTTCTTGATTTTGCTCTTCTTCCTCTTAAATGAGTCCCAGGCTGACCAGTGGGAGGAAGATGCTGTTAATGTTTCTGCAGGATGTTCATGCTTTACGGCTGGATTTTGCATTGGGCTCTTGGTTTGGTTTGGATGTCTGCTGCTATCCGCATGTGCCTGCTTAGGGAAACAGCTGGACTCATTCAGTCCAGTGCCGCATAGAATAGTAAAAGTGGAGGACATTCTCTGATAAACACATTAATTTCACCACATGCTTCTTCCTAGGCCTTTAATCGCATTTCCTGGATATGTTGATCTATCCTTAGATAATGCCTCTAGGAATTTTTCTCATAGCCTTGGACCTAATATTGTAAAGATGATGGAAGTGGAATTCTGGTGCCCATGTGTTCCTGTTTACTGAGGACAGTGATGGTTTATGCCTGTCACCCTAGTCCCATTTCACTCAGAACCACTTTGGACAATAAATTATATGGTCAACCTAGCTAGAATGGGACACTTTAATAGGAAGACTCTTGGTTAGATGTTGACATTGGAGAAAATTGTACCTGTTTTTATGCCTCCAGTATTGGGCCGGGCAGCAGTAGAGTCTACAGTTTTGCTGGCTCACTGTGGGCTGTGCAGCCGCAGGTATCAGTCTCAGTCAGTCCAGGGGACAGCTTTGTGCTTGCATAATTGAGTGCACTGTGTGGCCCTGAGAGCTGAACTAAACTGAGTGGAAATCTAAAAGCCAGAGGTGAGGCTGAGTCAGAAATTCGAGGTTGCCAACTGGTCACGTGAATAGGGCCATTGTATCTGTCAGGAGTGACTAGCTTACGCAGCAGTAAAAAAGAACCCCAAACCTAAAGAATTAACAGAACAAAAGTTTGTCTCTTGCCCATGCTACATGTATAATCTAGTATATGTTCTGCCCAGTCAGGGGCCCAGGCTGATAGAAGCTGCATCTCAGCTTAGGCTTCTGCTGACGCAGGGAAGAGGAACAAGTGAATCATGCACAGGTTCTTGAAGCTTCTGCCAGAAATGATACCTGTTGCTTCTGCTCACATCTCATTGGCCAAAGCAAGTCACATGTCACACGCATCTTCAGAGGCAGCAGGGAGGTACCATCCCACCGTGTGCTCAGAGGAGGAGAAATGAAATGTCTGTCACCAGCCATGACCAGCACAGGCAAGAAGCTCTGACAAAATTCCCTGCAGGCTTTCCTTGTGAGTCCAGGTGACTTTTACTAGAGTGTTTGCAAGAATAGTAGATTTTGCTCTAGGGAATATTAAAGATGCCATGCTGTCTCTAACAGCCACCGGGCCTGGAGCCTCTTAGATCAAGTTCTTCCGCCTGATGAAAGCTCTGAGGGGCAGAGATGGAATGTTGGTGCCCAGGTGACCAAGGGTGCTGCTGATTGCTTCACCAGTCCCGCAGTCTGCCCTGGCACGGACACCACGCTGGAGCGTGGGGCAAGGGCTGTCAGATAAAAACACGGACAGTGATATCGAAACTGTGAGGCAGGAGGGAGGAAGGCTTAGGACCAAGCACTGGTGGACCCGGGGTTAGGAAGTTCATGTTTTAATGAAGCAGCTTCATTCCTAGGGGCCTGGCATTCTCACTCCCCCGGCCCACCCCTCCTGCACAGACAGTCCATAGCCATTAGGAACCTTTCAGAGTAGACAGGGCAGGCCTGAGGGAAACGAGAGGAGTAGTCCAGTAATACCCCCCCCCCCCCACCAGACCGGTTCTTGAACTCTCTTATACACGTCTAGGAATAGCTGACAAGACTAGGCCGTGTTTGTTTAGGGTATGAGCATAGCACTGAGAACAAAGCAAGATCCTGAGGGCAACCTCTTTGTGAAAACAGAACAGTCATTTCAGTTTTGTACAAGTTGAGTTTGACTGAATCGCAGCATTGCTGGTAAACTCTGAAGTTTAAGGGAGATATCTTAGGGTTGAAGACCTGTATTTGAAGTCGTTGGCCTTGGTGTGATAATTAAAGCCACCACGATGGGTAAGATGTTCAGGAAAGTGTAGAATGGTGAGGCCAGAGAACCAAGGGGGGAGCTCTGGGGGATGTCCACCTTAAAGAAGCAGGGAACGAGGCTCAACCGGTGGAGGAGCCTGAGAAGACATAGCACCCAGGCATTGTAATGCCTTGTATCATCTCTTACATTAATAAAGTCTATTGTGGTTTATAAAGTTCTCTTATGACATATACCACAATGAGGAACAAAAGAGACAATAGAAATTGCTTGTGTTTACTGAGCACTTACTACATGCCAGGCACAGTTATAAATGCTAACTCATTTAATCCTCACAGCAACCCTGTGAGGTGGGTAGTATTATCAGCCTCATTTTACAGAAGAAGCAGAGGTATAGAATAATTAAATAAGTTGCCCAAGCTCACCCAGCTAGTAAGTGATGGAGCTGGGTTCAAACCTTAGAGTCTGGCTATAGAATCTGTACTCTCAATGTGTGTGGAAGCCAGGAGAAGAATTGTACAGTTGAGAGTATTCAAGACCAGTCTTCAGGTACCTGTTTTCATTGTAAAAACTATCTGAGTCATTAAAGTTTAGCTCTTCTGAAAAAAAAAAACAAAGAGAGAGAGAGGAGATCAACACAGCTGAACACTGCAAGGGGTCAAGGAGAGATTGAGACCCGAGGAAATGAGACTAGAATGGGCTGTCGAGAACTATGGGAAAGAAATTAGGGATGGTATCCAGTAAGTGTAGCTAGCTCTTTTTTTAAAAAAAAAAAAAAAAAAGCTGTGAAGAAGGCATATTGAGAGTGTTTGCCAGTTTGAGGGGAGAGAGAGAGGTTTGTCTAGAGTAGTAGAGAAATGAGGATGTGTGTAGATTGACAGAATGAAGCTTGTAGAGAGAGTAAGGGGTTAATAGAATGGTATCTGTGAACCTACGCTATCCCAGAAGAATAGATGGAAAGTAGGTATTTTTTTCCCTCCTGGGAAAGTGTGTTATTACTTCTCCACAAGCTATTATAGAAAGCTTCTTCACCATTTAATAAAATTTCATTTACTCAAGAGAAATAAAAGCAATCACATATTCCTAAAAAAGATTTGTTTAAGAATGTTCACAGCGGCTTTTTTCGTAATAGCCCCAAACTGGAAACAACCCAAATATCCATGAACAAGGGACTGAATAAACAAACTCTGGTACATTTATACAAAGGAGTATTACTCAGCAATAAAGAAAAGAGCAGTCTACTAATACATATAACAACCTGAATGAATTTCAGAAATGTTCTGTTGAGCACAGTAAGACAGATAAAGAGTACATACTGTCTGATTCCATTCACATGGTATTCTAGAACAGGACAAATTAGGCTGTGGTGATGGAAATCAGAACAGTGTTTGCCTATGGAGTGGAGAAGGATTATCTGGCAAGGGGTATGATGGAGCTTTCTGGAGTAATGTTAATGTTCTATATCATGATTGGCATGGTGTTAGACAGGTGTATACAGTTGTCACAACCTATCGAACTGTACACTTGTGATCTGTGTGTTTTATTTTATATAAATTATACTTTAAAAAGCCTGTTATTCTCTTTCCCCTTCTCTGTCTCTGTCTCTCTAATTCCTGAAAGTGACATTTGAAGCCAGTATAAATTTCACCATTGTAGAACTATTCTAAGGCTTGCTGGTTTCTTTCTTTCTCTCTCTCTTGTTCCATTTTATTTTAAATACTCTTTCTTACTGAACATGGAAGAGGAAGAGAATTTTAGGGAGAATGGACTCATACACAAAGTATCATTTTTAGAATCATTTAGGATCAAAGGGCTTTGTTGGGCCTAGAAATCTTTAGATGGGTCCAGAGTCTCAGGAAGCAAGGTGGACATCTGTA
Source organism: Equus quagga (assembly GCF_021613505.1). Lineage (NCBI taxonomy): Eukaryota > Metazoa > Chordata > Mammalia > Perissodactyla > Equidae > Equus > Equus quagga. The sequence goes on from NC_060268.1 coordinate 64,105,950, forward strand.
TTAGTTAGCATTCCTTTTTTTTCTTTTTTTTTTTTGCAAGCAACAGACACTAGTTTAGGATGAGTCAAACACAAAAGGATTTTACTGGAAGGATATCCAGGAGCTTAGAGAATCAACAGAAAGTGTGCAGAACCAGGCTCGGTGAAAGACAGAAACTGAGGAAGCTCTGGGCGTCTAGGTGGACAGAGCTGACGGTCTTACTTGCGTGCTGCTGCTCCAATAGATAAATTATAACAGGTTTCTCCATCCAAGGTTCAAAGCCCTGGAAGTAAGAGCCTGATTGGCTTGGTGTAGGCCACATTACCCACCCCTCGGCTGGGGAAGTGGGGGTGGGAGGAAGGAAAGTGAAGGGGTCCTGATTGACAGTCTCGCTGAGACTCACACAGAGGAGGAGAACTGATTCCCAAAAAGGAAATCTAGATGTTGAACCACAAGAGGGGAGAGTGGATCCTGGATGGCCCAAAACAACCAATGTCCATGACAGAAACTTACGGCAAGTCAGGGTGCCCACCTGGCTTGTCAGCTCTCATTTCATCAATAAGTTTACAGGGCTTTTAACACCTTTGAGGGATTACTGGAACTGGAATATAACACGATTGTCACTCTTTCCTTCCTCTCATTGTGTTTACATTTCTGAGGATTTCTATAGATAGACCTCCTTATGTATGTCTGACATGTGACTGTGTGGGTCCCCTTTGCTCCCAGACATTATTCTGGCATAATTAAGGTTGACCAAGTTACATTTACATGGGGCATGGGAGAGGCTGGGCTTCTGGCGTGCTTTACCCCATTGCATCCTGTGTCAGGGAGTGACCTCAGGGAGAAGTGAAGGGGGTTAGTACTGATTCTGTTCCCTCCCCCTGGTTTCCATAATCACTGTCATTAGTTTAGCTCTCTTGCTCCCCAGTGGGATTATATATGTGAAATGCTTCTAGAACATGTCTAGTTTTTGTATCCACACTGTGTTTCTCTCTATATCTGAAGAGTAAGGAGAATGTAGGATGGAACAAATGGTTATCATACATCTCTGTAAGTCTTTTTGCTGGGAAATGGAGGATTTGGAAGAGGAAATATTGTTTGAGGGAGAAAATTTCCCCTGCTCTAGGGTATTCTGGAAGGTGTAAATGATTCGTGTAAAAGCAGCTTCTTTCCTGGCACTTGAATCAGTGTCATTCTGGGTAATTAGTAAAGAAAAGCCTCAGGATATATTTCAACATCTAATAAGCAGATTAGTCTAAATATGAGTAATTTTAAGGATTTGAAACCAAGCATAGAGCTTAAACTCATTGCAAAATATTAAATAATGAGACCCAATCCTGTCGTTTTATTACCTCCCAAGGTGGGAGTCATCAGCCCGCTCCAAGACAAGCCAATAGTCAAGAGGCGAGGAGGTAGGAGAGAAAGGGATTTTTATTACAGCTTGCTAGCAAGGAGGAAGATGGCCGACTAATGTCCAAAAGAACCATCTTAAGGGGGCACAGAATCTTGAAGCAGTTATATAGGCCAGTGGATTATAGGGGAGGAGGTTAGGAAATGTTGAACTTCCTGGTGTTGCAGACTGGGAGTTGTTATATCAGATCTTTGCATTGTCATGGATATCAGCATAGAATCTCTGTCTAGAGGCCATCACCTTCCTGGAAAATTCAAAAGAACAAAGTTACCATCTTATTGCAGCTGGGAGGGGCCAGAAAATCTGCAGACCCTGCAAATCCTCCAAGACAGACCCTTACTTATCTAGGCAAACTAAAGCAGAGATTCAAAGGGGCTGGTGAGTCAGAGTTATTCATGGTTCCAACATGGCTTTCTTCTATAAGATGGCTTCCCTTACGCTAACTTTTGACTGTGCCTGTATCAGTTAGCTCAGTGGTGCTGATAGTTTCTCTCTTCTGAGAAGTTCAGCTTTCTGCAAAGCTTGCCTCAGTCCTTGTACCTAGCATGGCTGGCCAGGATACGCAACGTCAGATGTCACTACGTGTTCCTGTTACAGATGCAGGAACAGAGATGAAGGGTTGGATGGTCTGCCCCAGATCATAGAATAAAATAGAAGAGTCAAATGAAAGGAGAAGTTACATAACAACTGCCTGCTGAGCTGAGAGCTGTCGTTTGCCGCAGGGGCTACGAAAGAATTTCTCCCTCCATGTAACCAAGCCATGACCAATTCATTTCCTTTAAAAACAAACGTGTGTTTTTACATCAAGACTACTAAGACTTTTCCAGGAAATCCTGCGACTCTGTCTTAATCCCTTGTAGCACAGTTCTCTCACTCTCTGAGCAAAGGTCTCTTATTGTAAATTGGTAGGGGTGTGTCCCGAGGGAGTGGTCAGGACATTTTGCTGCACCTTGCCTGGACTTTGAGAATTTACTAGTGGGCCAGTACCAAGAGGTGTTTAGAGTTAGAGGGTTTAGAGCTAGAAAGTATTCAATGATTATGCAATTTATATTTAAATTGTAAATTCAGTCCATTCTTTGCATATTTATCAGAGAAATTCTCCCTCATCTGCATAATCCCTCCCCCAAGCCATTAAACAGCAACCATACCTGTCAGTCTCCATTTCCTAGAAATTTCAGTGAGAACATTTGTAGATCAGTGGGACTCTTTTACAAAGGATTAGAAGAAAGCTCTGTTGAACATCTGTGGTCGGGGTGGGAGGAGGGGAGAGAGAGTGCATCAGCACTCCGTCTTTCCCCTGGTGGCCTGCTTTACCTGCCTCCTCATACTGTCTGAACTCTGCCTCAACACATTCTTATAATGCCACTGTAGTTCACCCTGGAATGATTATTTATTGCCTAGCTACCTTTTGGAACCACATTGAAGGATATGTCCAGGGTCCTCCTTCAGATATTTGAAAGCAGCCATGGTGTCACCTGGAATCTTGTCTTACTAGCCTGCTGAATATTTCTGTTTCCTTCACTTGATTCCCTGTATATTGGAGCATGCTCCTTGTTTATCATCCTGGCTGTTTTTAGAATACAGTCATATGCTGCATAACGACATTTTGGTCAACGACGGACTGCATATACAACAGAGGTCCCATGAGCTTAGCACCATATAGTCTAAGTGTGTAGCAGCCTCTTCCCTCTAGGTTTTTGTACACTCTGTGATGTTCACACAACGAAATCGCCTAACAACATATTTCTCAGAACCTAACCCCATCGTTATGTGACGCATAACTGAGTACTGAGTACGTGAGTCATAACAAACAGATCTCCTAGCCTGTGCCAGCTCTGGCTGAGCATCCCTCTGATGTGCTGGGCTCAGGAACAAGGAGTGTCATTGGGGTTGATGAGTGATGTCTGCATAGGTGTGGGGAGGGAAATGGCAGCATAGACGCTGCCTCTTTGCTGGCTTTACAGTTTTTCAGTCTTTCAAATTGTAGTTACATGGGTGCCCATTAACCCTGTTAGTTGCTTGAAAATTTGGGGTGAGTCCCTATTCTTTTTTGAACAGAGATGAGACTTAAATGATTGACAGAGTTTGCCAAGCATTGCGTAGGTCTCACTACAAATGCCTGTATGAAGTTTCTGATTTTAAAAAACAGTAATCATGGAAATGATGCAAATAAATATGATGAACACAGATCATTGTACATTAAAGCTAAAATGCGTTCACATTTAAAATGTAAATAAAACCAAACGATATGTAACTGATTATAATTTTCAGAAAGAAGACTTTAGGATGGCTGAAATGGTTGGAGGCAGGCCTGATTTCCCACAGTGACCCTTTCAATTCAGGATTCTTTCAGGGGCACAGTATATCTGGAGGGGGAGGAACTAAACCAAGGATAATTTCTAAAAACTGGTTTGTCTGGGGCTGGCCCCGTGGCCGAGTGGTTAAGTTCGCGCGCTCCGCTGCAGGCGGCCCAGTGTTTCGTTGGTTTGAAGCCTGGGCGTGGACATGGCACTGCTCATCAAACCACGCTGAGGCAGCGTCCCACATGCCACAACTACATGGACCCACAACGAAGAATATACAACTATGTACCAGGGGGCTTTGGGGAGAAAAAGGAAAAAAATAAAATATGAAAAAAAAAAATTCTTAATAAAAAAAAAAAAAACTGGTTTGTCTGATATCTATGTATTAAATAGGTTTCATTCTGCCTTTGGAATTGTATTTCCCATCTGCCTCTGGGGCTGTATCTACTGCAGCAAAACAAAATTAAAGTGGTGGCAATTTATTTGTATCTGAATTATCGTGATTCCAAACCCAGCTATCTTCAGCCTGAACCATGGAGACCACTTGTCGTCAGATCCTGAGTTCGCATTTGTCATTTTCATGCCTCTTTGCTGCAAACCTAGGCTGCACTAACAGCTAGTTATTTGAACCGACTCCTTTGAACCCGAATCCTTAGCAACTGAGTATATATTGGGATATATTTTTTAGATTCCTAATTGTGATATATATTACCTTGAAATATAAGCCTTTTGTTCATTCAACCGTTTCTGTTTGCATGGGAGAAATTTCTGGATTTTTGCTTTTCCCTCTCTTTTCTGTTCTGTGGCTGTCACTGCTCACTTCTCACCCCCTGATGGTGTCCAGTGATCTTTGGACTAAGGAAGACACACCTTTCTGGCCCTTTCTGTGCTGGGACTAAAACAGCACAGATTCTGTAGCCCCCTGGGGCAAAGCAGAAGCGGTCATCACTGCCTCATTGTATCCGGTTCAGCTCATCCTTCCGTGGGTAGTGCTTAGCTTTTTATCTGGATTTTTTTCTTCTCTCTTTTTGAGTTGCTAGCTAGATACATACACATGCTGACTACTACCACCACCACCACCAACACCCACTAATATCGCCTATGACGAATCCACCGTATAACTTTGTTGACAAACATCTGTTTGGATATGTTTAAATGGTTCAGAATGAAAACAGGGAAAGGACTTATATGAATTTTAGTTTTGAACTAAGGACTTTCTAAGCAGACAGAAGTTTTGTAAATGTAAGTTAATTAGCGCTTTGGAGCTGGTCAACAGAATTTACAACTCAAGATTGCTACTTAGTAATTAATAACAAGAAAAGTTTAGTAAATCAGTTCTCCATTGTATTCAGTTAATCTTTTTCTTTTCAACCTTGCTGCAGATGGTATTTCGTATGGAGGCAAGGAGGAGAACAGTGAGCAGTCACTGACTGGGGAGGGACTGCTATTGGGAGAGACTGAAGTACGATAGGTTACAGGCGTAGACAGAGCCAGGTATTACAGGGTCAGAGATGCCATGCAGACAAGCCTTGTCATGCATTTAGTGAGGCCAGAAGTCAACAGCAGAGTAGGGCAGGAGACTGGCAGGGCAACCATAGATTTCACATAGTTACTGAATGAATTTTTGCTTTACAATTTGATCGAGTGAGCTGAGTTGAGTTTTGTCCAGGGGAGTGATTTGAAGTTTGCATTAATCCCTGGAAACAGCTTTCATCTAAAGGCATCCTCCAGCGAATGATGTTGATTTTAAATTGAGCAGCCCATTAAAAATAGGTCAGATTTAAACAGGACAGTGGAGCTTTGGTTTGGGGAAAACTTGCAGTGACTAGTAAGCAGTGTCTCTGCTGTGATCGTTAGGCCTGCCATTGGGAAAGGGAGAAAATGGAGGGGGGGTTCTTACATTCCAGTCAGTTCGTGTAACCTCTTGATGCCAAAAGTTAGAAAGGAGAAGCGTATCAGATGCATACAGCCCAAATTCCATTTGTACTTAAGGTTATGTAACTGCTCATCTCGTAATACCTTTGGCCCTTGTCCAGTGAGCATGTAGATATTGGCAGCTTTGCGTGCTTAATAAAGCCCCATCGATCAGTCACGATGCCTTGTCCTACACCCAGTTGCCACGTTTGTTTAAGCTAGCTTTGGAAGTTGTATAAATAGCTTTAGCAACCTGCTCTCCCACCCATTGTGATAAATGGCACCTTCAAAAAATCCTTTGGCATGTTCTTAGAATGTGAAGGAGTAGAGCTTGATCCACTGACATTTACGATGGGTATCAGTCTCCTTCTGTTATCATCTCATGGCATCTCCAGTGGGGACCCTGGAGAGGCCTCTGGGGTATCTACTCCCACCCTGGATCCCTGGACCTCCGGAGCCTCTGCTTTTCAGAATCAGCTCGTGTGGTGTCCTGTCTCATGGAGCCTGGCGAGGGCTGCGCAGGGGCTGCCAAATGAAACTGGGCCTCTGGACTAGACAAGTGAATTCGAGTTCACACAGAATGGAAAGGCACACTTTTTCCCCTTAAAAAAAAGATTGCTACAACATGTTGGCATTGATTCATGTATCCACCTTTTGTTCTGTGTGAGAGATAGCCTTGGGGTGGCAGAAAGGACAATGAACAGAGGACACAACCCCAGGGGTACCAACTCCAGCTCCTTGGACCTCAGTAAGAAATTCCTTCTTCCTATCGTGAGGGTCCAGTGAGATGAAGTATATAAAGCACGTGTATAAAGGTTGTAAGTTCCGCTATTATGACTGAGTGCCTGCTACATGCATGGCATCCTCCAGGCAGATCCTGGAGGTGTGAGTAGGATGGGGCATTTGCAGATGTTGGGAGAGGCATTCCAGGCGGAGGGAACAGCACAAGCAAAGGTGCAAGGGTGGAAAACCCAGGATGTACTAAGGAAACATCAGGGCGTGTCCTTTGCCTGGAACAAAGAGTCTGTAAAGGGAAGATGTGCAGGATAAGGTTGGGCTTGGAGTTTAGGGCCAGATTATGGAGGGCCTCAAATAGGAGGCTAAGGAAATTGGACTTCATTTTCTAGGCAGTGAGGAGCTATTGGGGGTTTAAGCAGGGGAGTAACATGATCAGAGCTGAGCTTCAGGAATATTAATCTGGCAGCAAAATGCTGCAAAACCTCTTTGGAACAAGAAGGGGTATAAATAAATAAATAATTTGAAAATCTGGCAGTAGTGCTTTCAAATATGTTCTGAAACGTATAAGCTATATATTTTGAAATGATAATGTCTTTCTTGTTCCTTTTTTTTTTCCCTAATAGCAGCCAAATTCCTTTTTTGTTCTCTCTTCTCAGCGCTTCCTCCCTCCCTCCCTCTCTTTCTTTGTTTCTTTCTCTCACTTACTCCTTCACTCGCTCTTTCCCTCTCTCCTGCCTGTCATGGTTAGCGGTGTTTTGAGGGATCCAAACCCAGCCCGGGGTTGAGAGGTCCAGCACAGTGCTTCAGGAAGGTCCAGCTGCTGGGGCTCTGTGCCCGTGGTGCCAGCTGTGCCTGGGTTCCATTACCGAAGGCAGTGAAATCGTCCAACTTTGATTTTTACCAACCCCAACCATGCAAAATATAGGGATTTTGAATGAATAGGCAAATTCCTGTAATTCGTGTGGCCAATGTTTCTATAATCAAATTTTCTAGAGACGTCACCAGAAGTCTTAATTAACTAGTGTAACTCTTGGGTTAGCAAAAACAATGGAATTTCTATGGATTCTATAGTTACAGCCCATGTCCCTGCTCAAGCAAACTTAATAAATGTATTTAGATCCTAGATGTTCATGGATTTAACTTACAAGTTTTTCACTCTCTGTGAGGGAGTTCCCTTGAGGGTCCGAGGCACAAAGTTTGACTGCGATATGAATCTGAAAAGTCTGCTTTGCAAGATATGTGTATGGAAAAGGGTCATTTAGCTTTATTGTTCTCTACTTATTTGTGCATTTGCAACACGGCTCATTAAATAATTAGAAATTTTGTTCCTTTGAAAAATGGCTGTCAAGCGAGAGAGAAACCTGTAGTGAAGTTTGAAAGTATCATTAACTTGTAGTCTGTAACGTAAGGCTGTGAACAGGAAACTCACCCAACTCTCCATGGAAATGTGATTCGAGAGAAAGCTGGGAGCCTCTGTAAACATTTTTGTATTTGTGAATCTGGGAATTCAAGAAGGTTCCGGATATAGGCCTCAGGAATGTCAAGAGTCTGCTGTAAATCCAAATTCACAAAACAGATAAATTATTGAATGACTATTCAAATTGTAAAACAATTTTTCATTTGATTAAATATTTACTGCATGTTTACCCTAGAGAAGTCCTTTAGTAAATATAGTTGGTATTTGGTTTACAGAAATTCAGTGTCTACAGTTCCTTCTGGATACACGTATTATGATAAGTGGAATCCCCTTTTCATAGCATTAGGAAATTTCAAGATAACCGTTTCTCCATTTGAAAAATAAATTTGCATTTATGAAAGGTACTTGTTCAGTAATTATAGATTTTAGTTTTTAGCGAGAAGAAAGTTTGCATTATAAGGAGTTTAATTTTCAAAGCTGTTTGTTAACAAAGGTTCTTATTTGTTATACGCAGTGGTCACCATATTCTTTGCCCTTTGGCTTAGGCCCACATAGAATAGCTTTTAAAGCCCTGACTCTGATACTTACTTGCTTTGGGATCATAGGCCTCAGATTCTCCATCAATGAAATGGGGAAAATAGTAGTATCCCCCTCTGAGGTCTTTGGAAAAGATGAAATGCAATAATTAATGTGCCTTGTACCTAGAAGGTGCTCAATAAAGGTTAGCTATTACATTATTACTATTATTATTTTTCCAGTCCCAAAGACGAGTTCAGTTAACTCAAGCTGAGCAGTATTTTATTTCCAAATGAGGGTTTTTTTATTCAACTTTTGTTCGCTATCTAAACTGTTGTACATTTCCCAAAATAAGGAAATTTTTGGCGTCTAACTTAAACTACTGCTGTCTAGGAGACCCTGCCTTATCTGGTGCTTAGATTAAAGTGTTTTAAAGGTTCCCTGATTTATGAGATCCCTATCCATTGCACCATAGCCTAAGAAGGAAGTAAAAGAGGAAAAAGAGAGGAAGAGAGGGAGCTGTGTTACCTTTATGTAAATATTAGGTTGATCCTGGTTCTTGTCACAGTCCTATTTCTAGCAATAGCCTCTTGCCGGTGCAGTGGTGCGTTGGTTCCGACATAACTCTAAGCTCTGCTCCTTGACTTTGAAGGTCCACATGGGCTAACACCCATAACTTACCCATACTTTCTCTCCCAGCATTCCACTTTAGACACTTTCCACTCTCACCAGGCGCGTCACGACAAACTTGCTCACGTGTTGACTCTGTCTAGGATTTCCTCTAGTTCTCTTTGATTTATCCAAATCCTGTCTAGCCTTCAGGACCCACCTAAAACTTACCAGATCCATGACGCCTTCCCTGACTGCCTGCCTCCTCCCTGATTTCTTTGTGTTTCAACTTATGTATCCTTTTCATCCTGGGCCCCAGAACAGATCACCCTACTAGAATTAGTGGGAATCACAGTAATAATTACAAATACTCACATAAAATTCTCTAGCCCCCAGAGTATTCTCATTTACATTATTTCTCTGACCTTCCTAACAACCCTCTGAGGTAGGCAGGTTAGATATTTTTAACCCTACTGTGCATGATTACTTGGTCAAGTTCATACAGCCAGTGAGACCAAGAACTTGAACTCACCAAGTCTACCAGCCTTATTTCCCAAATATGGTTTTACACGGCTTGTTGTTTCTTCTTTGGTAATATCTTCTCCTTAACTAGTCTGTAAAATTCTTGCTGGGGGTGGGGGTCGGGGGTGGGGAGGATCTCTTTTACTCCTGGACCTCTCAATAGCATTTGGCCTTGTATCCAGTTCGCTAAAGACTTGTTGACTAATAATAGTAATGTTTAGCGAATGCTTACTGTATGGCAGGCATTGTGCTTAGCTTCTTTACGGGAAGTATCTGACTTAATCCTCAGAATGCCACTATAATATAGGTGTCATTATTAGGTTTAGGTTCAATTTAGGTTCAGAGAGGTTTAGCAGCTTGCTAAGATCAGAGATCAAATAGCTAGTAAATAACTTTAACTCATCACAAAGATTGCTATTACCATGGGAGGTTTATTATGTTTTATTTTTTAAATTCAGACTTCTGCATAACTTAATATTTGGAGGCGGCATTGATAGGGGCTAAATTGCTACATTAGAGGGGTGGGGATCTGCTCTATTGACGGTACCCAGGGTATTGACAGTACCCAGGAATGGTAAATGGAGAATTTGAGTGAAAAAGACCTTGGTTCATGACCTGTTTGGAACCTTTATTTTAGAAAAGAACAGTCCCATTGATTGCTTACCAGAATTTCACATTTTAGTTGGATTGAATTATGTCAATACCATAGTATTCTACTTAAACTAGAGATATAGTACTTCTGATGCCTTTTCTCTCAAGTGTACTTAATCCCAGAGCCAATGAATGAGAACCCTGGGTATGTGGCCCCAAGTAACATGAAGGAAGGCCAGAAATGTCTATACATTCTTATAAATGCATATGGGTTTTTCATTGTACACAATAATATACATGTTTATCTTAATAGAAAAATACTTTTGTATTACTTACATTAAGGGGAAAAGTGAGATACTATTGTTTGGATGTTTTAAAAGTTGGGTTGATAAAAGAGTGCTAATACAGCATAGTAGTAGGTTCTGGGTCTAGACAGCTTCTCCTTCTTTCTTGGTGTTATAATGTTTTGAGAACATAAACTCATATAAATAAATGTTGGGGTATTGTATGTGGGGAGATGCCCAGAATGTTGCCAAAGAAGTGGTTGCATGCTACATTTTCAGGCTCCTTGTGATAGAAATTTTAGTAAGTATTTCTTCTTGCTGAGGGACCAAGTTACTTCTATAACATGGCAGACCCAAAGTGTTTCTGATTTCAGTAACGAAAAAAACTGGCGTTCTTTGTTTTGACCGTTAATGTAAATAAACTGTCTCAAAGACACATATCGTCCCCAGGCTGTGTGCTCTTCATATAATTCAAGCTTTTTTATTGCAACAGTCAGCCCTGCCTTGTGGTGAGTTGAGAGGTTTCAGCCATGAAAAAAATGTTTCCTAAATAAGTGAATTTGTGAATAGCAAAATAATTCAGTGCATCCAAGTCTTTACCCTTTATTTTGAAGAACACTTTTTCCTCCATTAAGAAAAACAACAATTCAATAGTAAGTTTAAGAACACTAGCCATGGTCTATCCTCCCCTCCCCTGATAGCCAGCATTCAACTAGGTAACAGAGCAAGCTTTTGGATGCACTTTTTATTACAATGTGTCTGAAAAGTCGACAGTCAGCCACTACATTTCCTTCTTTTCCTTAAGAGTGTGTTGTTCTCTGTTGAAGCTGTTGCAGTTTTGGGTGTGCTTACCAGCCTCCATCCAAACTGCCATTCTCAGTTTTAGCTGTTGTCTCTATATTTTCAGAAATGGAGCACTATTCTTACTCTGAATGAAATGGAATGGAATAATCGTACCTTATTAAAAATCACTTCATCAGATATTTTACGGCTAAGCATTTTGCACATTAACAAGCCTTTACAACAATATTATAAACAGAACAAGGAAAGACCATGAAATGGACGAATCAATACCAACCTCTCAACTGCCTAGAAAATTCCTTAGCTGCTCCTTCACTTGTGTCTGTTGAATAGTTTAAAATGTATTGTTTGGTAGTATTATTGATTTTTAGTTTGGCTATCTCTTTTTGACCCAAACCAGAAAAATCTATGCATACGTATGAGGACTTCACCACATGTTCTCTTGACTGAGCTTTACCTTCTGGGTTTCAGTTTCTGAAACTGATCCTGAAGAAAGCTTCAGGCAACTTAGTGCTTTATTAATTGTGTTTCCTAATCGATTGCTCAAATCCCAACTTTTGTCTTAAATTGAAAAAACCCTGGTGATTTTTTTTCAAAAATTTACAGTTTCTTAATAAATATCATTGCAAGAAATTTTTTTCTTGCAGCTAATACTCAGATTTTTTTCCCATCATAATAAAAACAAATCAGATTTATAACCATTTGTGTCTCTACGATGGTAAACTCTTTGTTGGACATACACAGAGAAGGTATTTTTTCAATTTAACGTATGTGTGTAAATGTGTGCTCTGTGTTTTAGATTGACTGTGGCCAGTTTGCTATAAGTTGAGTTTGGGGTCATCTTCTTCTTCTTCTTCTTGTTTTGCTCTTGTTATTATTATTTGTCGTCAATTTTATAGTGAGGAAATTTCAAAACTTGTGCTGATTTCAGATTATTTTGCGTTTTGCCTGTCTTCCACATTTTTTATTGTTTCAAGTTTATGCTTCAAACTTCTAGTTTTTAACAAATGATCACCATTCCTAGGAGTATGCAGACTGCCATTTGGGAAGCATAACACTTGAGTTAAAGTCATAGTCACAAATAAATTAATACTAAAAATTGTGACTGCCTGGAAAATATACCAGAGGAAATGAAATATTTAGGAAGCAAAGGAAAGGCTACAGGAGTAGCCTTTGGGTGGTTGAATTCAGCAGTGTCAGATGCTTGTATTTACAGAAGGAAATGGAAGAAAGTTCATCCTCTTACAGAATACCATGTTAATATTTAATATTCAGAAAATTGTAAGAGCATCCAAGAAAAACCAAAAATAATATGCTTATTATCCCTTTAGTGTTTTTATATAAACCTGTGATCTAGATTTTTACCCATTGCTTTATCTGTAATAAACATTATGGAATAATATTAATGTCCTTACATTCTTCTTTGATATGCATGAGGATATTTTTAAATTTAGATGTTTTATATCCAAAGAAGTTCCAGATACTACCCGAAAAAACAATCAAACTTCACGTAATGAAGAGAAATAGGAATATGTTCCTGGGAAACAGATAGAGACTTTAAAAACAGCTTTGAATGAGACAAACAGAACTTCTGGAAAACCATCTTGCACGTTTTTGAAACTAGGACAAGCCTCCTGCCACACAGGAGTCAAGGACCACTATGGGGTCAGATGCCAAGAGGATGAACTTGCATATTTCAGATGCTTCATGTTTTGCTTCTGATGTTCTGAGCCGCTGGAGTTGGGTGCAGTTCTTCCTGGATTGATAAACTGTGTCAGGATACATTGAGTTCAAGAAGGGATTTTTAACCTTTCTCTGTTTCAAAATGAAGGACTTCTGTGGCTGAGGGCTAATACACTCTCTAGAATCGACTTGGGAGAAAGAAATTGACTCTATTTCACATTGGGGTGTGCAGCGTGCCCTGTAAATAGGGAGGCCACCTACAGAGAGTGCTAGGTGACACTTCCCGCTGCACATGCCTTAGTTTATGCCTGATGAGGCATATAAAATGTTTAGAAAAAAATGAGTTTTATAGTCACGCATAATTGTTTGCTTGGTATTTGCTAAATTCAGTTATCCATTACGAGGATAAAAAGGAATCAGTCCACAGTAAACAATGTGAAAAGGGAGGAAGACAAATTGGAAACTTTCTTATCCTCTTGTTTTGATCTCTTTGTGAAAGAAAGCATCCTGACCGCAATGAGGAAACATCAGCTTGGAATTCTTACCTATTTGATTTGGCAGATGTGAATAATTGTTCTTTCTGAGGATCCAAGAAGTAAAAACATGGGACAGCAACTGAAAACCACCTCAGAGAGGATCTAATTAACTTCCCCATTGCACAGATGGAGAAACTGAGGTCTGGAGATATCTAATGACCTATTAGGGTCAAAGGGCCAGTCAAGGGCGGGGTGGAGAGTCAAGTTAAATGCCCTGACTTCTCTCACCATCCTGTCTCCTGCTGGCCAAGTACAGCAAGAAGCCAGAGGGCACGGGCTCCCTCTTGAGACACAAATCAGGGCAAAGAAAGGCAGGGAATGGGTCTGGGAAGGCGGACAAAGAATGACCCAGCACAGTGATGACATCCATGATGAAAGGAGCCCTTACGAATGCAGTGATTCTCGCATTCAGTAAATTTCAGTATCTTAATCACAATAGCATCAGCATACATTTGAAATAGCGCCTGTTCCCATGTGTGATACTTCCCATTTACATGGTCTGCTGACAACACTTCGTGCAGTTTATGTATTCAGGCTCCCCTTACAGTAATACCAGGACCTTCCAGGGATCTGCGGTCTTCCGCATGGGGGATTTCTGCATAAAGAAACAAAGAAAACACTTTCAGTGGGCAAACCCCAACTGGCAGACATCTCTATTTATTAGTGTTGCTTTTTGAAAATAAAATCAACTCTCTTTTAGGAAAATAACTAAATATTACCAGAAGTTTGAATTAGAATTTTAGAGATGAACTAGACACCGTATGAGATGTCTTGTATATGTCACCTCAGATCCTCTTGGCTGCACCTAACTTGAGGGTCTTGGCTCAGTCCTCCCTACACTTGTCCTCCTGTGGACACAACCCATCAGCTGCTAGCCTCTCATCTGCCGCCCTGGGGCTTTCCTGTTAGCTCTCAGGGGCGAGACTCCCAGAAGCCCCAGCACTCATGCATGCACCCCCAGGGAATGTGGGGAGGTAGCATACCTGGGGCGAACCTCTCATTGGTGGGAGATGGGAATTAAATGGGACATGAGAGTTAAATTCTTTCCCCTTCCTCCCTGCTGAGTGGACTATCCTGAGACACAGCAGTTAATGCTGCCTCTAGGATATGGTCCTGCATGATCCCAGGGTTAGTTGCACTGGACACCACGCAGAGGTCAAGCTTGGGAACACACCCTGTCCCATTTTCTCTCTCCTTCCCTGCCTCTCTCCCCACACCCTCCTTCCTGAATCAAGCAGTAGCTCTGCTTCCGGGAACCCAGGCTACGATAGTTCCAAAGGCCGTGCTTTTGTGGGCTCCCTTATGAGGTCCAGTTCTCGAAGGCACTAGTTAGGCAGCTGTTAAATGAGTATGGAGAACATTAAGTGGACCAATCAGTAATCTAATTATTGTAAGTAACTGGATCCCTGTTTGACTCAGAAAACAGATAAACGATGATCTGTTTTCAGAACAAAAATCATAGAGCATAGAGTTCTAAACTGCCTGGTGTCGCCTTAGCCTGACACCTTCTCAGCCCTTGTTTGGGGCTCATCCTTTACCACAGGATGTGTCTCTAGCTTCCTCCTGACAGAAGAGGAATGGCTGAGATTCATTTTCCTATTTTTCTAGCTGGATGATCCCTCCCTGATGAATAATCCAGAATGAGGCGATGGTGCCAGAGCACTGGGGGATCACCCACTCGTGCCGAATGCCTCCTCACTCACCTTTCCCCAGAGCAGGTATACATCAGACCCCAAAGAATGTTGAGCAGTTCTTTCTTTCCAGTGATAGATGGAATAGGGAGAAGGGCATTGGAAGTTCTCCTCTGGATCAAACTGCCTCAGTCCCTGTGCCATCCCCTGTTGGGGGTACTGGTGGTGCGAGCTGTGGGTGACGGTGCCAGGGTCTGTAGCCTTAGGGCTTCCCAGGGGCAGGTGCTGGTACAGCGCATCATCTGTTCCTGGCTGAGTAGCTTCCCAGCTGGCTCTCCTGGAGATTCTGTGAGCTGCCTAATGTCCGTTAAATATATTTTCCACTTAAACCAGCTATGGTGGGTTCTCTGTTTGCAACAGTGCAACAGAGTACTTTTAAAATCAGTGAATGACGCTGCCATTAGGAATTTTATTCTATGTCTCAGGGTTTCATTTGTGTGTCATTTAGATTTTTCCCCTTTTGTCCTGTTAGTATCTCTTTGGGATCTCCACAACTATCAACTTACTATGTTGCTTTTAAAAATGATCTTGCTTACAGTGACGTCCAACACTTGCAAAAGTTCTTTGCTTCCAGGAACTGAATTTCAAGGAAGCTAAATGCATGTTAGTTAAATTTATTTCAGAGTTTGATTACTGAGAAGAGCAGAGATGTATCACTCACTAGTGCTTAATATAAAAAATATTTAGATTAAATAAATTAGTTATCTTTGTATTTAGTTTAAAACCCATAAAACACTTAACTGCATAAAAAACTGTTGGTTACGAATAAGTAACCTAGTCCTCGTGTGTTACAGGTGGCAGCAAGGTTTGTCTCTGCTGCCACTCCAATCAGGTTATTTTTAACATGTATAATCATACTCTAATTGGTCTGTTTTGAAAATCTTGTTACCTTTGTTTTTCTTTGGTAAATTAAGGTTTATTTATGAACACATGCATATAATTTAAAATTGAATAGTCCTAAAAGACTTAAAATGAATAACAGTATTTCCCCCAAATCCTAGCCACTCCCCAGAGGTAACCATCTTCAAATTCTTGAGCTGTTTCATTTGGCATTTACCTCCATGTTTCTAGACAGTGTGAATTATCCGTTTTGGTTATGCCTTGTTGTCTTCTTGTAAGATAACTAGATTTAGCATCTTATACCAATCACCCCCAGCCTCACTTCCCCTCCCTAACCTTCCTCATGTAAATTATAATAGAATTTTTAAATAGTCATTGTTTACATTATTATGACTGTGGGAATGCTGTTTACTACAGTTCTGTCATATGTTACCACATCTCTTTCTAAATCAGTATATTTGTGTTAGCCAGGATTCTTTAGAGAAACAGAACCAAAAGAGATATATATGTATCTCCATGAAGAGCTGATGTTTCCTTTTGAGTCCAAAGGCAGGAAAAAACTGATATCCCAGCTCAAGGCAGTCAGACAGGAGGAGTTCCTTCTTACCAGGAGAAGATCAGCCCTTTTGTTCTATTCAGCCTTCAACTGATTGGATAAGGCCCACCCACCTTAGGGAGGACAATCTGCTTTACTCAGTCTACTGATTCAAATGTTAATCTTATCCAAAACACCGTCACAGACACACTGAGAATAGTGTTTCACCAAATATCTGGGTACTCCATGACCCAGTCAAGCTGACACATAAAATTAACCATCACAGTATTTTTCTGACGTCTGTCATTTTTTCTAAGTGCTCAGATACATAAAATAACCTATCATTTACATTTTGCTTCCTCTTGGAGACCTGCTGCTTTATTCTTCCACCTACTTGCTCCAGTCTGGACTGGTTGAATTCTCGGCTGGAGGCATAGCTAACATTCTCTGTTACCACATCCCATATCTTCTACTCTCTTGGTTTATTCTCTTGCTTGGCTCAAGCACACCCTCCAGCAGCTGCCTAAGAGGGGTGCAAGGGAAATGTTTTGTTTTTAGTTTCTGCATATCCAAAATATGTGTTTATTCTACCCTACACTGGCTTATAATTAAACCAGTTTTAGAAATCAGTGTTGGAAACATTTGTATGTGAGAATTATGAAAGTATGTCACTATTGTCTTTCCAGCTTTGAGAGGAGACTGGTGCCACTCTGATTCTCCTTGCTTTGTGTGTGGTGTCAGTTTTGTGTCCTGAAGCTTTCAGGGTGTTCTCTCAACCTCCGGGGTTTCCATACTTTGCAGTGAGATGCGTTGGGGAAAGCCTTGGTATCCTGTGCTTACCTTAAGATAGACCCTTTCAAACTAGAAACTCATGCCTGGGTAGTTCCTTTTAATATTTATTTGATAGTTTCTTCTTTGTATTTTCACTGTTCTTTATTTCTGGAACTCCTTTTTGGATAGAATCTCAAATTTTCTTATCTTTCCTCTCCTATTTTCCTTTGTTTTGATTTTTGGTTCTACTTTCTGGGGAGTTTGGTTGGCTATCTTCTAGATTCTCTGTTGAACTTTTTAATTTTTGTGGTCAAGTAATTTCCAAGAGCTCTTGCTTGTTTTCTGATTATTTCTTTAGCATAGATCCTGTTCTTGTTTCATGAATGCAATATCTTAATGTATTCACTCTCTAAGAATATAATAGGATTTTTAAAGTTCTTTTTATTTTCCCTGCATCTCCCCCTACCTCCAAGTTATTTTTGTTTGTTTTGACTCTGCCTTTCATGTCAGAGTCTTTCCCTGAATATTTGTTGATCTTTAGCGAGTATTCACATTTGACAATAAAGCACTAAAGCCAGATTGAAAGTTCTACATGCATGGGTGGGTAGCTGGCTGATGAGCTTTCCTTGGGGAGAACAGATTTTGAGCTGGCCTGTTTGTTGGAACCTCACACGCAAATGTCAGTATATGCATGTCTTTCCTCTGAGCTGTTCATTTTCTCCAGAGAAGAATCCTTTAATCTCCTGCCTGGAGGGGTGGACGTGTGGCTGGTGTTCTGGAAGCAGCTCGCCCCTCACCTCGGTTCTCCACCATGTCTCCTTCCTTAGTCTGCAGCTCTTCCTCAATTTCTCCAGAGAATAAACCTCTTGCCTTCTTGGAGAGGGGGATAGGGGATGCAAAGTGGTCTGGCCACATAAAGTAGGCTCACTAACTCTGTTCTCTGTCATGTACCCAATCCCCGTCTTTCATGGAACTTGTGCCTCTAAGGGCTGAGCCACTGGGGTTGTCAGGCCAGTTAGTGTTGGTCTCAGCAGAATCCTTTATGGCGGATACTGAGTTTGCAACGTGTTCTCTATCACAACCCTTTTATCCACTTTTCTCCAAGTTTGCGGAAACCTTTTATACCTTTTATTTGCTGATATCTCCTTGCTTTTGCCTTTGTTCTTGTGGGTTAAAACATTTTTAAATTGCTTTCCCGACCTTTTAGTAGGGTGTGGGAGGGAGAGGAGGTCAAAGCAGATAGTCAGTCCTCCATGTTTAACGGGGAGTGAAAATCTAGGCTTCTAGACCAGAGAGGTCACGGGGAACACACTTCCTCGTAGGGGCTGCCTGGAGGCCATTTGGGGTCCACTGAGTCCATCATGAATCCTGGGACGGGGGGCATTCACAGCACATGTACTAGGTATTTGCCATTCTCATTTTAGGTATTTGTCCTCCTGTCTTTGCTTTTCTTCATGTTTTTCCTACTTTAGTCCTTTCCATCTTCTGTTCTCATTTATGCTCTGCTGATTGAAATTAGGTTTTCAGCAGTCTTTAACACCTCTGTGCGCTGGGTGCTCTCCAGTTCAGCTTGCTTTCCCCCAGCCTCAGCTGCTCTGCTGTCATGAGTGGCAGTCCCAAGTGATCTTTTACAAAGAATGCCTGTTAGTCACTGTCTAGTTCAGTTACCTGGGGCTAACTAGTCAGTGACTCAAACAAGTTCCTTCAAGAAGTCAACTTTCTCTTGGAACTAAGAAAGCAAACAAAACATGGGCTAAGCCAGTGGAGTTGGACGGGGTGCTTCCCTCTCCTGCCTTCTGCCACATGGCCATTCTTGTCCGCTCGCACAGGCCGAGAGCTCAGGATCACTTAGGTTCAGTTCAGGAGACAGCGGTATTTACATTTTTCCTTCTGAGAAAGCAGTGTTCCCCTGTCCTGACACAGGCTGCACGTCTCTCTCTAAGTGTGGAAGCTGCCGTGGCCATCTCGGTAACTTGCTGTTCTCGGTCGACAATGTCTGAATTCACATCAGGGCTCTGATTAGTGCATAATGTAAATGCCTGGCCCCGAACGTATGGCCTGAGTTTATCCAAGGCCCAAACAATTACCAAACATTCCTCTTAGATAGAAGACAGATTTCTTTCCCTTGGCAAAGATTTTCTACTGAGATATATTACAGGATGTTTTACATTCTCTTGGTCTTGTAATAACACCACGCCCAATCCAGTATTTGATGTGTCGGTGGCCACTCAGAAGGTTGTTATTTTTTTAAATACACGTTGCTCTTAGTCTTGCACTCTCCTGTCTATAAAGATGTACAATTCTGTCTCCCCTCTGTTATGACACCTGTGAACTTACATCAAGCTGGGACTGGGACCAAGAGGGGGTGGATTAGTGGTGCCTGTGTCGGGGAAGCTTGAAAGGGTCTGTGAGTACCCAAAAGGCTGGAAGGGATGCTCTAGTTGTGGCGTCTAGATAAGCAGATTGGGCTAGACATCTGTGGTTTCAGTTAGGCAGGAAAGAAATCATCTGGAATCATCTCTTGCCTGGATACTCAGTGTCCTCCTTACTGGTGTCACGGTGATCCTGGAGTGCGATATTATCATCTCTGAAGGAGATGAGACTCGGGGAGGTGGAATGACCTGCCCAGGGTCACCATGAACTCTCAGGGCCAGGATTTGAACTCAGGCCTCCTGACTCCAAGTTCGTGGTCCTTCCACTCTCCTCCAGCTGTTTCCTGAGCCCCTTTCCTAGATCGTTCAAGCAAAACAAGCGAGCTTCCTGCTATTTGAGGGAAAAAAGGGTTTAGTGGGGACTGACTCATTGATGTTGGCTGTTCCCTTTGGTTAATTTCACCAGGTCATCTCCCAGCCCTCCATTTCCTTTTGCAGAGACCCAGATCAGAGGCGTTCTGGCTCTGTACAAACTCACTTTGTGACCCTGGGTGAATCATTTCCCTCTCTGGGTTTCAGTTTCCTCATTGTAAGATAAGTATATTGGAATTCAGTGGTTCTCAATCTGCTTGTGCGTCAAAATCACCTGGGGAGCTTTTTAAAAAGAAACAACTCTATTGAATTTCATTTTATGTTATAAAATTTACCAATTTCAAGTGTTCAATTCAGTGATTTTTAGTAAATTTACCAAGTTGTGCAACCATCACCATAAATCGGTTTTAGAACATTTTCATCACTTCAGTAATATCCCTCCTGCCCACATGAATCCCCATTCTCACCCCCTGGCCCAGGCAACCAATAATCTATGTACTTTCGGTCTCTGTAGTTTTACCTTTTCTGGACATTTCCTATAAATAGAATCATACAATATGTGGTTTCTTGCATCTGGCTTCTTTTACTTAATGTAATGTCTTTGAGAATCATTAATGTTGTAGTGTGTATCAGCAGTGTATTCCTTTTTATTGCTCAGTAGTATTCCATTGTGAAGATATTTAGTCTATCCATTTCATCAGTTCATGGACATTTGGTCCAGTTGATAGACTTAGCGGTCAATAAATAATGATGCTAAGAACATTTATGTACAAGTTTTTGTGGGGGTGTATGTTTTCATTTTTCTTAGGTATATACTAGAAGTGGAATTGCCAGGTCACATGGTAATTCTGTGTTTAACTTTTTAGGAAACTGCCAAACTGTTTCCAAAGCGATTGTTCCATTTTACATTCTCACCCACAATGTATAGGGGTTCTCCTGGGGAGCTTTGTACAAGTTCTCATTTCTGGGCCTTGCTCCCTAGAGGTCTGGAGTGGGGCCCAGGAATTTGCCTTTAACGAGCTTCCTAGGTGATTCAGATACATCTGGTCGGTGGATGTGTGTTTGGACCCACTAAGACCAGGTGACCTCGGAAGTCTCCCTGAAGCCAGTTGTCTGTTAGTTTGTGCCTCTAGGGCAAGATGCAGTTCCTGCCAAGTCTTTCTTGGTGTTTGTCTTTGGATCAGAAAAGCAGTTATGCAGAGCAGAGCGGAGAGAGTTGGCCAAGTAGCGTGCGTAAATCTGTGCAGCACCTGTCCTGCATTATCCTCCACACAGGCCAAGGCTTTGTGTCCTTGGCTTCATAGACATAAAATTTTATCACAGGTTTTTATGTGTTATCACGCTGTAAAAGTGCCATAAAATCAAGGGTCCAGTTTTCAGTGCATCTGAAAGCATCCTATTCCTTCAAGTCATAATTTTGGTTGCTGTCATTTTGGTAACTTATTGAGAAGCTGCATCCCAACCTTGCTACTTATTAGCTGTGACTAGTTTCTTGATGGCTCTGAGCCTCTGTTTCTGTATCTGCACAATGGAATTAAAAATATCGACATCGTGGAGTCTCTTGTGAGGATTAAATGAGATAACATATGAAATGTAACTAGAATGAATTTTAGTGCTCTTTTCTCCCTCTTTCTTCCCCTGTGCCCTCTTGCATTATTATACATATTTTCATGTGCTTGTTGGCCATTTATATATCTTCCATTTATTTTTTATTTTTATTTTATTGTGGTAAAAACACTTAACATGAGATCTACCCTCTAAAATTTTTGAGTATAATATAGTATTGTTAATTACAGAGACAACATTGTATAGCAGGTCTCTAAAAGTTATCTTGCATAATTGAGACTTTATGCCCATCAGTTAGTAGCTCCTCATTTATTCCTCTCCCTAGCCCCTGGAAACCACCATTTTACTCTCTGATTCTACGAGTTTGGCTACTTTAGACACCGCATATAAGCACAAACATGCAGTTTTTGTCCTTCTGTGACTGCCTTATTTCACCCATGTTACTGCGTATTGCAGCATTTCCTTCTTTTTTTTTTTTTTAAGACTGGGTAATATTCCATTGTATTTATATACCACATTTTTTAATCCATTCATCCATCAATGGACATTTAGGTTGTTTCTACATTTTGGGTATTGTGAATAGTGTGCAAGAACATGAGAGTGCTAATATCTCTTTGGGATCCTGATTTTAATTTTTGTGGATACATACCCAGAAATAGGATTGCTGGATCATACGGTAGTTCTAGTTTTAACTTTTTGAGGAGTCGCCGTACTGCTTTCCATAGTGGCTGCACCATTTTGCATTTCTACCACAGTGTGCAAGTGTTGCAATTTCTCTACATTCTTGCCAACGCTTGTTTGTTTTTTGAAAATAGCTATCCTAACAGGTATGAGGTGATATGTCATTTTGGTTTTGATTTGCATTTCCTTGATGATGAGTAATGTTGAACATCTTTTCATGTACCTGTTGGCCATTTGTATGTCTTCTTTGGAGAATTTTCTATTCATGTCTTTAGCCCTTTTTTATGTGTGTGAGGAAGATTGGCCCTGAGCTAAATCTGTTGCTAATCTTCCTCTTTTTGCTTGAGGAAGATTGTCACTGAGCTGACATCTGTGCCAATCTTCCTCTATTTTATGTGGGATGGTACTACAGTGTGGCCTGATGAGTAGTGCTAGGTCTGTGCCTGGGATCCGAACCTGTGAACCCCAGGCCTCTGAACTTAACAACTATGCTACTGAGCCAGCTCATTTTAGCCTATTTTTTAATTGGATTATTAGTTTTTTTGCTGTTGAGTTGTAAGAGTTATTTTTATATTTTAGAAATTAACCCCTTATCTGATATATGATTCACAAATATTTTTTCCCAATCTGTAGGTTGCATTTTTACTCTGATGATTGTTTTCTTTGCTGTACAGAAGCTTTTTAGTTCGATGCAGTCCCACTTTCTATTTTTGCTTTGGTTGCCTGTGCTTTTGGTGTTATAGCCATGAAATCATTGCCAAGACCAATGTCACAAAGTTTTTCCTCTGTTTTCTTTAGGAGTTTTAGAGTTTCAGGTCTTACATTTACGTTTTTAATTCATTTTGAGTTGATTTTTGTGTATGTTGTAAGATAAAGGTCCAATTTCAGTCTTTTGCATGTGGATATCCAGTTTTCCCGACACTATTCATCGAAGAGACTATCTTTTTCCCCATTGTATATTCTTGGCACCCTTGTCAAACATCAGTTGACTGTGTATGTGTAATTTGATTTCTGGGCTCTCTATTTTGTTCCATTGGTCTATTTGTCTGTCTTTATGCCAGTACTCTACTATTTGAATCACAGTAGCTTTGTAATATATTTTGAAATCAGGAAGTGTAATATGTCCAGCCTTGTTCTTTCTCAAAATTGTTTGGCTGTTTGGGATCTTTTGTGGTTCCATATGAATTTTAGTACCGTTTTTTTCCTCTAAAAAATATCACTGGGATTTTGGCAGTGAATGCATTGAATCTGTGGATTTCTTAGGGTAGTATGGACGTTATAACAATATTAAGTTTTCCACCTGATAAATACAGAATGATTCTCCATTTGATTGTATCTTCTTTAATTTCTTTCATCAATGTTTTACAGTTTTCGCTGTACAAGTGTTTCACCTCCTTGCTTAAGTTTATTCCTAAGTATTTTATTTTTACACTCTTGTAAATGGGATTGTTTTCCAATTTCTTTTTCAGATAGTTCATTGTTAGTGTATGGAAATGTAACTAATTTTGTGTAATAATGATATGATAATGATTTTGTATCCTGCAACTTTCCTAAACTTGTTTATTACTTCTAATAGTATTTTGTGGAGTCTTGAAGGTTTTCTCTATATAAGATCATGTTATTTGCAAACAGGGACAGTTTTACTCCTTCCTTTCCAATTAGGATGCCTTTTATTTCCGTTGCTCTGGCTAGGACTTCTAGTACTATGTTGAATAGAATTGGCAAGAGTGAGTATCTTTACCTTGTTCCTGATCTTAGAGAAAAAGCTTTCAGTTTTTCACCATTGAGTATGATATTAGCTATGGGCTGTTCATATATGGTTTTTATTATGTTGAAGGAATTTCCTTCTATTCCTAGTTTGTTAAGAGTTTTTATCATAAAACGGGGGTTGAATTTTGGCAAATGCTTTTCCTGCATCTGTTGAGATGATGATGTGATTTTTATCATTCATTCTGTTATTCTTTCTTTTTTCTTTGAGGAAGATTAGCCCTGAGCTAACATCTGCCACCAATCCTCTTTTTGCTGAGGAAGACTGGCCCTGAGCTAATATCCGTGCCCATCTCCCTCTACTTTATATGTGGGACACCTACCACAGCATGGCATGCCAAGCGGTGCCATGTCCGAACCTGAGATCCGAACCAGTGAACCCTGAGCCACCGAAGCAGAAAGTGCGTACTTAACCGCTACGCCACTGGGCTGGCCCCCATTCATTCTGTTAATGTGTTGTATCACATTAATTGATTTTTGTATTTATCCCAAGGATAAATCCCACTTGGTCGTGGTGAATGAGCCTTTTATTATGCTAGTATTTTGTTGAAGATTTTTGCATCTATTTTCATTAGAGATATTGGCCTGTAATTTTCTATTCTTGTGGTATCTTTATCAGCTTTGGTATCAGGGCAATGCTGGCCTCATAAAATGAGTTTGGAAGTGTTTTCTCCTTTTCAGTTTTTTGGAAGACGTTGAGAAGAGTTGACATTAATTCTTCTTTGAATGTTTGGCAGAATTCACCAGTGAAGCCATCTGGTCCCGGCTTTTCTTTGTTGGGAGATTTTGATTCTGATTCGATCGCCTTACTAGTTACAGATTTGTTGAGACTTTCTGTTTCTTTGTGATTCAGTCTTGATTTATGTGTTTCTAGGAATTTATCCATTTCTTCCAGGTTATCCAGTTTGTTGGCAAATAATTGTTCATCGTAGTCTTTTATGATTCTTTTTATTTATGTGGTATCACTTTTAATGTTTCCTCTCTTTCATTTCTGATTTTGTCTTTTTTTCTCCCTTTTTTTTGAGGTGAAATTTACATAGCATAAAATTAACAAATTTTCTCCGAATCCACATCATGCTTGTTATTCTTCACCTTTTAAAAAAGATTGTAGCCATCTTAGTGGGTGTGAAGCAACATCTGATTGTGGTTCTGATTTGCATTTCCTGAATGACTAATGAGATTGAGCTTCTTTTCATGTGCTTCTTGGCCATTTGTATATCTTATTTTCAGAAATGTTTACTCAAGTCCTTTGCCCATTTTTAATTGGTCTTTTTTCTTTTTGTTGTTGAGTTGTGAGAGTTCTTTGTATACAGTCATGTGTTGCATAATGACGTCTCGGTCAATGACAGACCACATCTACAACGGTGGTCCCGTAAGATTAGTACCATAGAGCCTAGGCATGCAGTAGCCTATACCATCTACGTTTGTGTAAGTACACTCTGTGATGTTCACACAAGGACAAAATTGTCTAATGATGCATTTCTCAGAACGTATGCCTGTGGTGAAGCAACACTGACTCATCTGGATACTAGACCCTTATCATAAATATGATGTGCAAATATTTTATCTTCCCGTTCTGTAGGTTATCTTTTCACTGTCTTGATAGTGTCCTTTGATGCAGGGAAATTTTTAGTTTTGATGAAGTCTAGTTTATCTATTTTTTTTCTTTTATTGCTCATGATTTTTGGCCTCATATTTAAGAATCCATTGCCAAATCGAAGGACATAAAGATTTACCCCTATGTTTTCTTTTAAGAGTTTTATAGTTTTGCTCTTAAATTTTAGGTCTTTGATCCTAAATCCTTTGGTTTTTTTTTTTTTTTTTTTTTGAGGAAGATTAGCCCTGAGCTGACATCTGCTGCCCATCCTCCCCTGTTTGCTGAGGAAGATTCACCCTGAGCTAACATCTGTGCCTATCTTCCTCTATTTTATATGTGGATTTTGTATGTGGGATGCCTGCCACAGCATGGCTTGATAAGTGCTGCGTAGGTCCATGCCTGGGATCTGAAGCGGCGAACCCCAGGCTGCCAAAGCGGAGCATGTGAACTTAACAACTGTGCCACAGGGCCAGCCCCTAAATCCTTTGATTTTTGTATATGGTGTGAGGTAGGGGTCCAGCTTCATTCTTTTGCATGTGGCTATTCAGTTGTCCCAGCACCATTTGTTGATATTGTTTTTTTTTCCTCTTTGAGTGGTCTTGGTAACCTTGTCCAAAATCAATTGCCTTAGATATATAAGGGTTTATTTCTGGAGTCTCAGTTCTGTTCCATTGATCTGCATGTCTAGCCTTATACCACATTGTTGTCATAACTGTAACTTGGTAGCAAGTTTTCAAATTGAGACATTTGAGTCCTCCAATTTTGTTCTTTTTTAAGACCCCCTTCCATTATTAACTGGCCATCCCACTGTTCTGCAGTAACCACTTAAAAACACATCCAGGGGCTGGCCCAGTGGCACAGTGGTTAAGTTTGCACACTCTGCTTTGGCGGCCCAGGGTTCACAAGTTTGGATACCAGGCGCAGACCTAGCACTGCTCGTCAAGCCTCACTGTGGTGGCATCCCACATAAGATAGAGGAAGACTGGCACAGATGTTAGCTCAGGGACAATCCTCCTCAAGCAAAAAGAGGGAGATTGGCGATAGATGTTAACTCAGGGCCAATCTTCCTCACAAAACAAACAAACACACAAAACACATCCACTATTTTGCTTCTGGGCCAGGGTATCAGTTATGTGTACTGTAAAATCAGCTACACATGTCTGATCTCACTATTTCTTTTCACCTGATGAGGCTTCATTTCTTCTCTTCTAGGATCCCCTAGATATTCCATCCTTCAACATGACTGACTCCACCTCTCTCCTTAATCTGAAATTTTATGACTAGTTTCTTTTTAAGCCCATGGTCCAATGCTGGCCTTGTATTTTAATCTCCTCCATGGTTAGAGAAGCAGAATCTTTGTTGTTGGGCCCCCATGATGCCCTTGGCTTCAGGCCTCAGCTCTCCTTGTGACCATCCAGCCTGTTTAGGGACCCTCAGCTCAGAAGCCCTCTCAGAGTATCTGAGATCCAGCTCAGCAACTTCTACCTTCTTCCCCTGCCCTGATATTGCCCGGTGCTCTTCCCACAGACTGGATACCTCTGCATCAGATCTTAATGAGCATCTTGGGGTTTATGATAATCAGGAGTGTTATTTTTACTATTGTTGCTCTTGTACCCTCCCATTTCATCAACATGCATATCATCTCCCCCAGAGAAATTAGGTGACTTGCTCCAGTTAGTAGGAGTTGAAACCTGGGATAGAACACTTGTCTCCTGATGTCTAGCCCAGTGATGCCGCCTTTTCCCAGATGGCTGTGTTTTCTGTCTCTCAAGAAGAGCATGGACATTGAACTCAGACAAATGTAGGTGTGATTCTAGCTCAGGCCCTTGCTTGCTAACTGTGTGACACTGGGCACATTTCTTAAACCCTGTGAGCCTCAGATTCTTCATCTATGGAATGGAAATAGCTGTGCTGGCTTTGCAGGATTAATACTCAGATCAAATGAAATGAGGAATGAAAAATACCTAGCACAGATCCTGATACAGGTGCTGATATCTTTAAAAGCCTCCAGTCTCGGGGCTGGCCCCGTGGCCGAGTGGTGAAGTTCATGCGCTCCGCTGCAGGCGCCCCAGTGCTTCGTTGGTTCGAATCCTGGATGCAGACATGGCACTGCTCATTAAACCATGCTGAGGCGGCGTCCCACATGCCACAACTAGAAGGACCCACAACGAAGAATATACAACTATGTACCAGGGGGCTTTGGGGAGAAAAAGTGAAAAAATAAAATCTTTAAAAAACAAAAAAAAGCCTCCAGTCTCCTTTACAATGATGCCTCCCGTTGTGTGCAATTTCCAGTTCCAATGGATTATTGCATTCCTTCTTAGATGACCTTCAACATGGGGATCACCCAGTTTGGTACAAGACGTCTCCATCGTCCCTTCCCTCTGCACCAGCCTGGTGCTCTCAGCTTCTGCCCTGGGCTTTTGTGAATCTCTGGTCTGAGCTGTGCTTCATCCTGCCAAGCTGGACAGTGGGGATGAGAAACACAGAGCAGAACAATAATTAAAAGAGGAGGGATGGAGTTGGGTCACTTTTATGGAACTGTTTTAAGTGTTTTACCATATTTTGAGGTTTTTAGTACTTAGGTCATCTTGTTGCTTTTATTTGCAAAAATTTGGTTTCTAGATAGGGGCAAGCTAAGGATTGTGGACGCTTTGATATTCTTCAAATATTGGTTCCACACTATGTAGAGGAGAAGCTGTTCCAGGTGACAGAGGAGAAAAGACCACTGGGGGCAGGAGGTCCTTTGTTGTTTTGGGCATTTCATCTCTGGCCCCAAATTTGCATGCCACACGGAGCAAAATAAAAATGATGCACTTAACAGGAACCACCCACCTGAGACAGCATTTTGATGACCAGCTGCTATTACTCAAGCATGCTTCTTACAGTTGTCATGACCACCACAGGCGCCCTCATCATAGAACTCTCAACCATTTACAGAGCTCTCTTTGAAAGGAGTTCTGGCAAATACCATTTTCCTTCTCTAGTTAAGTTTTCTTTATGTTTTGGCATCTTGACAGCTTCCTGGCTGGCCTGCCCCTTAATCTGGCACTGGAAGAGACCCTGACGTCTCAGAAAGCAAGTTCTGAAGAGCATTATAATGGAGGGCCCCAGGTGAGGGTGGGGGATTCCGGTAGAAAAACTTGCTGAGAGTACATGCTCTCTAGACCCAGAAAGCCCTAAACTAATGAACGTTAACTCTCAAACCCCCAGGGGATGAGGAATGGAATTTTCATATGTGTGCCTTTTGATAGTTAAAAAAAATCTGTTTAGAGTATATTCTTCCATTGGATCAGTCTGGAACATACTGGTAAATCATCATCCCTATTGTATAATGAAGGCCAAGCTTTCACATAAAGGAAAGTTTTCTATCCATAGATGTGTTCCCTCCAAATACCTAGCAAAATGAGCTTTTTTAAAATAATATTTTTATCTACTCTGTCCTCGAGGACACACCACTCCTATATGCTTTGTAATTTTTTTTTTTTCAAAAACTACCCGAGGTGACAGAAGAACATAAACAGTACCTGTATTGGGAGTCAGAGGAGTACCTCTCTAAGACGTGGACCTTCTGTCTAGAAGAGGCTTTCAGAGCTGCACAGGGCCTATAGGGCCTTGGGATGGTTCATTAATGCTGATTATCAGAGATTGGCTTAGCTGTTATTTTTGGACCAGATGCTCTATTCCTAGAAGTTCTCATCACCTTTCCCACTAAATCACTCATTGCCTGTTCTAGGCAGGGTTCGGCTTTTTAAAGCCCTCACACTTATCAATACTCAAAAGTTATACAGGAAGATACTAGTGTAAGAGTGAGAAGCACCAGTAAACATCTAGAGAGTCTAATATGTTCTTTCTGGTTGCTTTTTCTGCTTTAAACTCTTTGTGTAATGTCTGGCAGTAGAACAGTGTGTGAGAACTTGATTAAGTTCCGAATTAAGAAATTGCGAGCCAGATAGTAAAATGAATGGATTGTGCTGGCAAGTTCTAAGAGAGCATCAAAGTGCCTTGATAAACTTCTCCCCAGTGAACCCAGTCCCAGCTTCTGAAATCACAGCCAGGGGAAAGTCTTTGCTCTGAGATTTTACCATTGTCCAAAATAGTATCTTGTTAATTGGATAAATACGTCTGAGGACAGAAGAATTTGCTAAAGGAGAAGGTAAGATCTGGGCAGAGCTTGTTTAATTTAAAAGAATCTGTGCCTTTGCTGCAAGACCAGGGAAACTTCTCTGCCCTAAGGTCATTTTCCCTCAATAATAAGCTTTTCTTTTGTCAAAGGTTGAGGGTTTTCATTGTTGTTGTTTATAAGTTTTTAAATGGAAATAAGGACTGAAGAAAGCAAAGAGAAAAAAATCAGCTCTGATTCCATTACTCGGAAGTAACTGCCATTATTATTATGTTATTTAATTTTTTAACAAAACTGAGATCATACTATATATAATGTTGCTTAGTCTATCTTTCTGCACTTAAAAAATATATTGTAAACAGCCTTTGAGGCCAACAAAGAGAACCTCAGATCATGAATTTTAGTGGCTCCAAGTATTCCATTTAATGGGTGGATCATAATATATTTTATGAATCACCTACTAATGGCTATCTAGGTTGTTCGTAGAATATTGCTACTTAAAACGTTGCTTCAGTAAACATCTTTGAACATGTACCTTTGTGTATTGGGGATAATCATTCGTTTCCATCTTTGCTGTCCTGATGAACAGTATCTCTTTATTTCTTTTTCAGCACCTTTCCAAGTCTTCTGACCATTTATATTTCTACTTTTATGAATCGTATTTTAATATTTTTTGCTAATTAAAACTTGTCTTTAGATTTCTATAAAACTTTTATTTACCTTCATTTATTCGGGGGAAAAAAGCCTGGTTCTCTTTGAACTCCTGTACCTGGCTCTGAACTCTAGACTAGAGGTCCCTAAATGTGATAGAACATTGGAATCGATTTCCTGGGGATCTTTAAAAAGTGACTGGAGCCTGGCTCCCAATCCCTGTCATTGATTTAGTTGGTATGGGATGTGACCACTGCTCTAGCCTTGATCAATCATCATGCATGCTTCTGTAGATATATATTTCCTTCCAATTTGTCCCATTTATGCTTTTTTCTTGATTTTATTGAGTGTCTGTACATCTTTTATGCTGCCTTTTTAAAAATTTCTCATTATATCATAAGCAGTTTTACAAAGTGCTTCTTTGTTTGTAACCACCATTTTAGGCCTGCACAATACCATTTTGAGTTTATTGACAATAACTTATTTAAAATTTATCCTACAATGAACATTTCAGTTGATTTGCTAGAGAAGCAGCTGAATGTAATAGATGCAAACATTGACTCTGGTTTTAGATAGTCTGACTGTCTTACTAACTCTATGACCTTGAACAAGTTGCTTAACTTCTCTTGCCCTCAGTTTCCCCATCTGTAAATGGGGATGATAAACTACTTCACAGGGTTGCTGTGATGATTAAATGAGTGAATATATGTAAATCATTTAGACAATGTTTGTAAGTAATCAATAAGTGCCATAAGACATCTCTGAGAACAGCTCTTACAGCACCCTATAAGATAAGATATATATATATTTTAAATTTTTTATATTCCTATTTTATAAGATGTATTTTTAAACTGTCTATTGCATCCTACTAATTGGATTCTGTTATTACTCCTTTGTAATGCAGTCATGTGCCGCATAATGATGTTTTGGTCAACAATGGACCACATACAGGCAGTGGTCCCATAAGATTGTGTACCACATAGCCTAGATATGTAGTAGGCTCTACCATTTAGGTTTGTGTAAGTCACTCTATGATGTTCACACAATGACAAAATCGCCTGATGACTGATTTCTCAGAACTTATCCCCATGATGAAGTGACACACGATGTCTGTGTTAATATCTGGAAGGCCTGATTCCCCTTTATCACTCTGCCTTTTCCAAGACTCTCCTTGCTATTCTGAGCTGTCCTTTTTCCAGATGAACATTAGAGTGATTCTTGTGCTTTCTTTTGAAAAGTAATTTAATCTCTCTTCTATAATGATTTTCTCTGGGCTACCTCGATGTCTCCTCCAATAATTTGAGGTTCAAGTTTCAACTCAGAGTTTCCAATCTGATGTGTGCTTCAGCGTGGTTGAACTCGTATTCTGCCTGCATCCCTGCAAGGTAACTAGCCTGTCCTCCAGCCAGGGGACCTTGTCGGAAGGGGAGGAAACAGCACTCAGCCTTTGCAGCTCATGACATTAGGAAGATGCGATGCCTTTGATCCCTCTTGCCGGGGGGCTTGTTGGGGTCTGACCTCTGCTGCCTCATGCCCCACACGTCTGTCACAGCAACTCCAGGATGTTCTGATTTTATGGTCAGACAAAAACTGGAGAGTGTGTCTATGGGAACAAGGTTAGGATTGGTTTGTTTTGGGACATATTTCTGAAGACTGAGGTTTAAAGAGGTTCGTTCAAACCCAGAAAATCCTTCTTCATGTAAGAAGTAAACTACCACGTGTCGTTGTCTGAGTCTTCTTTCTCTGGCAGGATTTTCAATCCTTGTTTGGTGGGATTCTCTGGGCCTGGGTCTACACAGAGATTTTTCTACCCCAGGTTGGAGAGAACACCAGAAGTGGCAGAGGGTGGGGGTAGGCAGAGCAGAGCTGAGACCCAAATAGAGAAGCCAAACTCTGATGACCCTCAGAAGGAAGGCCAGTGGGTCACCAGAACAAAAGGGGTCAGAAATGGGCACTGAAGCCAGAACATGCAGCTGGAAAGGCCATAGTTGTGAGATGAGAAGAGCAGAACCAGCAGATGCCATCCAACACAGAGGCTGTGGGCGGCTGCTCAGAACACGCCCCATCGCTGGCTCGGTGCACACCACCTGCAGAAGGGCCTGTTCACATCCAAGATCCAAATGTCTGGGGGAGTGAGCTAAGGCCACAGGTAAAGACGATTTGGGGCTGCTGTCTCTAAACATACTCCTACTGATGCTTAGCGCAGGGAGCACATCCCCTCTTTGGGCCAGCAGGAAGTCTGGCTGCTCGAAAGTGGCACGAAATGATCTGTTAGTCACTTTCCCTCATCTGAGTGAGACTGTACCCATTTTCTCCTTCTTCCAACACCATGGGCCCCAAGCCACCCTTGCATGTAAGGCCTTGGTTTGCTCCCTAGAAATGACAGCCCGAATTTGGAGAACGCTCCATGAATCCTGCCGTAAGGTCTGCACTTGTGACTTATGTCCTTTCGCAATTCTTTGCCATTCTGATTCCTAAACTCTCTCACCCAGGGTGGAACTCTGATCTGCCAGTTCTGGGGAAGCACTGGAATCTGTGTTTGTGAAAGCTCCCCAGTGATTCTGGCAGTCAGCACATCTGGGTATCACTAGCTCTGGGTACCCTGGCTTCCCATGTCAGCCAGGACAGTGGCTAAACCTCCAGGCAAGGCCCAAGTAGGCACAGATTAGGGAGCTGTAGGGCAGGAAGCAGGCAGTCAGCATGGGCTAAGTTTTTATAAATCTCCGGCAGACACTGTTGTCTGCTTTGGCTGAAGAGGGAATCAGGAGGCAAATGGCCTCTAAAGTTGTAAATAATGATATGTGCTAGCTTGTTAATGTGGAACTCATACAAGCCAATTCTGTGGATAAAGCAGTACATTTAAGATGAGGCATCTACTTGTTTATTTCTGTTTTTGTAGGAGGAACAAGGGCTGTGGGCCTAATAGAAATTGGTAATGGGTCTTGAATGTGTTACCTCTTCCAGAATCTTCCCTTTCAGGTTTTTCCATGTTACTATTGATGCTCCTTCCCTGGAGTCTTGCATCTACTGCCATTCGTCTGGGTGACACTTCCTTATAACTGGATGCTGTTCTGGTGCCAGGGGTCCTCAGGGAGGGTATTTTAATTGTAGTCTAGGTTAGTCCTTGCCTGACGTTGTGACTCTGACCTGTGGTTACTACAAGGAACACTACCTAGTTTACCTAAAGAACACCACCAGGCAATCGTAGGTCCTTTAACACTCTCTGGGTGTTAGGCCTCCAGACCCCTCTGAGTTGCTCCTCATTCTAGAAACCTCGTGCTGCTCTACTTTGATTCACAAGGGCCCCTTTGCCAAGGGACCCAGAGCAGGCCCCTTTGGGAGGTGCCTTTGAAGCAGGATCAGATGGCAAAAATCGAGAAGGACATGTCCCCAGGGAAGAGTGCCAGGGGCTGAAGAATAGAGCTGGCCCAAGCTGCCCATTCCCTTTATTCCATCTGTGGGTAGGATGCCTCCTAAGTTGGCAGCTCATCCCAGAAACCAACCAACCTCCTCTGGGAGACAAACCAAAAGGACTGTATCATGTGAAGGCTGGGACCTCTTATTCCTTGTGAAAGGTGATGAAAGCCTGCTCCATTGGGCTGTGACCTCTGGGCCTTTGGTCAGGACTGTCTGTGCCGCCCTTCACCAGGCAAGCCGTAAAGGGGAACGAGGGAGACTTGTGCTCCTTTCAGAGGTTGGATGGTGCCTTGGCATTGTTACTTCAGACCCTAAGCCCTCCTGGATGGAGTTCAAGGGAGAGGTCACTTATTCTGAAGTTTGCCATATAGAGAATAGTGTTTCTATTTCAGTGTAGTTATAATATCAAAATTATCCTGCATATTTAAAAACATATTTAGCAGTAAATTTTTCAGTTTTATCACTAAAATTCCACCTGCATTCTCTTTCCTCCTTTCTGTTTCTCACCCAATTTGAGGATTATATTAGTATTTCCCTTTGGGAAAATGCAAGAGCGTTACTGAAGAACCTTGAACTCAGGCGCTGCTGATGGAAGATGCTTAAAGGGGTTTCCAGTGTTCTTCAACCTTGTCTATGGTAAAAAGTTTTCCATATAAAGAGATCCTTGCTAAAAAGAAGTAACCAAAATGCATATTTACCCTGTCTTAGATAATTAATCTCTCTAATAGACTTGTGGATTTATGCAAAAAAAATGGTAGACTATAAAAGATCATTAATCATCCTGGCATCATGATCTCATGTTGTTATGAAATAAATATGCTTACTAAATGGATCCAGATGCTAGCAAATACATGTGTCCAATAAAGACTATTTCTCTTTTTGGCCGAGGCAATAAACACACTGGGCTTGTTTGTAACACCTCTCTTCCATCACTCGCCAGTGATCCTACACATATTTTCACCTCTTTCCCCAACTGCTCTGTTGCTGGTGAAAGGTGGGTAAGTGTTTTCTGATAAGGATTCTGGGGAAAACCCTAAGTAGGTAGGAGACTTTTCCCCATGACCCAGAGCTGATGGATGATAGGGAAATGAAAATCACATGGCCAATCATCTACCAACCTGGGACAAAACATTTTTCTCTATTAATCTTCTTGCCCAATACGTCAAAGTATGAATTACCCATCCCCAGAGGACATACTTGAGCCTTAGAGGACCCACTGCAGTCTGCCATGGAAAGACGGAATGATAGAAAGATGGAGACGTATTCAGTTACCATCAAACATCAGGTTCTTGACGTGGGTGAGCTGTCTTCCCAAGACCACCCCCAGGAGTTGGCTGCAGGGCTGGAAAGCAGAGGAGGCCCACTGTGAGAGAGGATGGAGCTCATAGTGAGCTGAGGTCAGCGGTTAACCTGGGTTTGGAGCCAGACACATATAGATTCCAATCTTGTAAGCCTCAAAGGTGCTCTACCGCTCTGAGTTCATTTTCTTTTCTTATTAACTCTGAGTTGCTGGGAGGATTAATGAGGTTGTTATTATAAATTGCCTAGTACCTCCAATGCACCTAAGATGCGGTAGCTATTGTTGCCATTATTAACAGAATTACTGCAGACGGAGAATGAGGTTGTCTAGAAGTATATGAGTGAAGGAAAAGCTGTTTACTCTTCTAGCAGAATGATGGCTTACACATGCCACTAGCCAGGAGCCCTGTCCTGCTGGGAAAGGCATCTCCTCACAGCCACTTCCAAATCTACCCTTCTTGAGTTCCCACTCATTGTCATCCCCAGTGTCCCAAGTTCTCTGGGTCCTAGAGTTGGCCAAGTCACCACAACCACCACCACTGTGTGTGGCCAGCAGGAGTGCATGCCTTCCTATTAACACTGGAGGAAGTATGAAATACCTACTTTGCCCCTCAAACAGATGTATGAGAGCTTGAAGGCCTAGAGATAAGAAGGAAGAGAGAGAGAATTATGTATTTATTGTTGCCTTCTCTTATGCCCAGCCTCTTGCTAGGTAATTCAAAGATTCTATCTCATTTTTATCTTCATAACAACCCTAAGCAGTGTGATCATCCAGGGAAACTGAGGTCACACTCAAGTCTGTCTTTCTTAAAAGCCCGCGCTCATTCTAGTAGGAACTTCCTGCTTCTCATGTATCTTTTCTAAGAAATCAAGGTGAACAAGGCAGCATATATACAAAAAAGGTTCACAGGAGAAAGAGTTTTGGAACAAACATGCTTGTATTTTGCTGAGCATGGGTTTCTGTTTCACCAGATAAACAATATTTCTCAAGCTGGTGTCTGACAGAATAGTAGATCTCTGGAATCTTGTGTGAAAGAGAATTCTGTGGTCAAATAAAGTTGGGAGTGCTCATGTTATATTCCTCTCTTGACAATTCATAGGGCAGATTAGCCTGTTAAAGGCTCTGAGAAAGCCCTGCAGTTAAAAACAAAAAACTGTTTAAAATTGGTTAATGCAGTGTCTTGCAAACATATGCTGGATCTCTGTATGGTGTGTGAAACAGATATGAACATTCTGTTGCACTTTTCTTCACAGATAGTTCTTTGGAAATATCAGTCTAGAGTACAAATATAAATTTCTAGGTTGGCATTATTTTCAAATCTAGGATATTCAGGCACCATCCCAGAATTTTTTCCCTTATGCTCTTTCAAGACCCTACTCTGCAGCCATCCCTCAGGTCCTCCCCTTGAGGAAACCATTTTCCTTCTAGACCTTGGGACAACTTGCTTTCTTTGTTTCTTGGGGATTCTCTGGGGTTCTGGTCTGTGAGAGTTGCTCTTCTTGACTGAGACCCCTTTCTCACTAGCCACTTGTTAAGACTGACTGAGTAAATGTGCTCAGGTCTTCCATTCAGTACCTTAGGTTGCCATCCTACACTAGTTACAGCTGTGGCCGGTCATGAGGCCTCCATGTCAGGTTCCATCTTTCCCACGTATGACTTAGCTTATTCTCAGTTTCTACATCTGTGTGATTTACTTGTATGTGAAGTACACTGGATATGCCAGCATACTGAACCTTTAAGACTCAGTGTGTCAGGGGTCCTCAAGACCACCCTCAGGCTTAGTGATTTGCTAGATGGGATCACAGGACTCAGGAAAGCTGTTTACTCCCAGTTATGGTTTATTACAGTGAAAAGATACAGATTAAAATTAGCAAAGGGAAAAGCTGCAAGGGGTGAAGCCCAGGAAAAACCAGGCACAAGATTCCAGGTCTCTCTTCCAAGCAGAGTTGTGCAGGAATTTACTTAATTATTCCAGCAGTAATCTGATAACTTGTGAAGTGTTGCCAACCAGGGGAACACACCTGAAGCTTGGCATCCGGGAGTTTTTTGGGGGTCTGTCCTGTAAGGCACATAGCCCGTGCATGACTGACCTCAGCTGCTCAGCCTCCAGTACATCCCCACGCCCCGACTCCTGAGCAAAAACAGGTATTCACTGTAAGTTATGCGGCTAGGATAAACTTATGTGGTCACATTGGTATAGCATGTCCAAGGCCTCAGGTGTACAGAACTGCTCTTATCAGGACAATATTCCAGGGGCTCAGAGCTTAGCTCCCATAGCGTGGCCAAGGGCCAGTCCTTAAAATAGCCCTTTCTTTGTAATGTGCAGGGTTTGGGCATCACGGACCTGCTGAGTTAGCCCTTTTTTTAACCCTTTCCTGTCTACTAAAGTTTAAATTGCTCTTACAAGTTGCTATTTTCTCAGAAAGACTGAATTCAAGTCAAATGACAGGTACTTCAGATTAATTTTTTAATTTCCTGCCTGAGTGCTTGTTGAAATATTGCAGAGATAGTTTTTGGCCTTGGTTTGAAACATCAGGATAGCCCTGTCTATTTCCTTTTTATTTTGTTTCCTTTTTACTGAAATAAAATTCACCATTTTAACCAGTTTATAGTGTACAATTAAGTAGGTTTTAGTATTTCATAATAAATTTAGATAATTTGGTATCTAGGATTCTTATTGGCCTTGGTGTCCAGGCCAATTAGTACTGCCTGCTACAATTCCAGAATCTTTCCATCATCCCAAAAGAAACCTCTTATCTCCCATTTACCCCCTCCTTCTCTCCCTTGTAAGCACTAATCTAGCTTCTTTCTCTGTGGATTTACCTATTCCGGACATTTCATATAATTGGAATCCTATAATATGTGGCCTTTTGTGACTGGCGTCTTTCACTTAGCATAATATTTTCAAGGTTCATCCATGTTGTAGCATGGATCAGTTCTTCATTTCTTTTTTTTGCTGAATAATATTCCATTGTGTGGATATAGCACATTTTGTTTATCCGTTCATCTGTTGATGGACATTTGGATTGATTCCACTTTTTAGTTATCATGAATAATACTGCTGTGAACATTCATGTGCAGGTTTTTATGTGAACATATGTTTTCACTTCTCTTGAGTATATATACCTAGAAGTAGAATTGTCTGGTCATGTGGTAACTCTATGATTACCTTTTTGAGGAGCTTCTTAACTGTTTTCCATGGCAGCTGCACAATTTTACATTCCTACCAGCAATGTATGAGGGTTCTGATTTCTCCACATCCTTGCTAACATTTGTTATTACCCATCTTTTTCATTTCAGCCATCCTAGTGGGGGATGAGGTGGTATTCATTGATTTTCTTTTGCTTTTCCTTAATAACTAATGATGTTGAGCATCTTTTCGTGTGCTTACTGAGCATTTGTAAGTCATCTTTGGAAAAATGTCCATTCAAATTATTTGCCCATTTTAAAATTGTGTTGTTTATCTTTTTATTGTTAAATTCTAAGAATTTTTTATATAATCTAGATGCTTATGTTATATGCTTTGCAAGTATTTTCTCCCACTTTGTAGTTGTCTTTTCACTTTCTTTATAGTGTCTGTTGAAGCACAGAAATTTTTAATTTTGATAAAGGCCAATTTATCTATATTTTCTTCTGCTGCATGTGCATTTGATGTCATATTTAAGAAACCATTGCCTAATCTAAGGTCATGAAGATTTACCCCTATGTTTCCTTCTAAAATTTTTATTGTTTTAGTTTTTACATTTAGGTCTGTGGTCCATTTTGAGTTAATATTTGTAAATGGTGGGAGGAAGGGGTCAAATTTCATTCTTTTGCATGTGGATATCCAGTTGTCCCAGCACCATTTGTTGAAGAGACTGTTTTTCCCCCATTGAATGATCTTGGCACCTTTGTTGAAAATCAGTTGACCATAGATGTATGGGTTTATTTCTTATTTCTCTCTTAACAAAAAGATAAGATCTGACAGAATAATGGTGGCATGCAGGCCCTGCTAGACTAACAACACAGGCTACCCAGAACAGCCCCAGTGCTGATCTCTACTGCCTTGCTCTCTGTTCCACCACATGTATGCTCAAATGGACACTCAGCCATTGATAGCTCCCCACCTGTGCAGCTTGTCTTCACCTTGAAAATATTTACTATTCATACAACTCCTAAAATACTATCATTATCACCTTTGGGGGAAAACTTAGCTGGTAGACCATAGAAAGATATCAGTTGGATAACACTATTTTAGGGCAATAGTGTTCAAACAGTGGTCCTTGGAGCCCTGTTCCTTTAATCCAAATAGTTCTGCTCTTATAGTTTTATCTATCTATCTATCTATCTATCTATCTATCTATCTATCATCTATCTAGCATGATTTCATTTTAGGAACCCAGCATAGACTTTATGACTCGCTCTTACCATGGGATTGGGAGACATTCTTTAGAAACCAGTTATCACTAAGTTAAAAAGATGTCTAGGACATTGGGTAATTCTTTCCACCACAGTGTACCAACTATATCTTGCTGAGTCTATCAGCCTATATTTAGGCCAGTATTCAGTAGCAGAGACCCAAAATAAAGTGGTTTAAGCAAGACAGAAGTTGGTTTCTTCCTTGCTTTAAAAGTTCACAGGAAGATAATCCAATGCTGTAATGATGGCTCTGCTCCACAAAAATCCTCAGAACCCAGAACTTTCCAACTCATAACTCTTTCATTTCTAGGGTTTGGTCCTGTGTAGGAAAAACTTAATCTTCCTCTCTGTATCTCCTTTGCTCTCAGCCTACTACCATACTCACTACACTTTTGACACCAGATGTTTGAGGGTTTTCCCCCACTGAGCAACTCTCTGCAACACCAGCTGGGTATCTTACAACTGAACTCAATTGGAGATAGCATCACCTTTATCTAGAGACAGTATAGGATCCCACAGGTTAAGGGCTCAGTCCCACAAGACTACCCACTTCAGATGCCAAGTGCAAGTCCAGGTTCCCTGTGCTTCTGACCTATTGGCTATAAATCAGAGGTTTCTGTGATCCTTTCCTTTGGTTCGATTAATTTGCTAGAGCAGCTTACGGAACTCAGGAAAACAGTTTACTTACATTTACCAGTTCATTAAGGGATACAATAAAGGATACAAATGAACAGCCAGATGAAGAGATGTATCGGGTGAGGCCTGGGAGGGTCCCAAGTGCAGGAGCTTCTTTTCATGGAGTTGGGGTGTGTCACCCTCCCAATAGGTGGATGTATTCACTGACCTGAAAGCTCCCCAAATCCCATACTATTGGGATTTTTATGGTGACTTCATCATGTAAGCATGATTGATCACTAAGTGAGATGGGCTGAAAATTCTTGGCTTGGTCTTGCTAGTGACCAGCCACCATCAGGAGCCGCCCAGGAGCCCACCCAGAGTCACCTCCCTCAAAGAAAAGACACTCCTGTCACCCAGGAAATTCCAAGGGTTTTAGGAGCCCTGTTTCAGGAACCAGGGTCAGAGACCAATATGCATATTTCTTATTATTTCCTATCCTATTTTTAGATTCCAAGAGGCAGTCAGAATTCCAGCCATCATATTTCAATTCCAGGTGACAGTATATTGAAGAGAAGAGGGAGAGTGATGAACAAAGGGCACAGACCTGCTTCTTTAAATGTAGCTTTCAGGAAGTTGTCATGTGACACTTCTGCTTACATTCCATTGGCCAGAAATGCATCTTGTGGCCACACTTAGCTGCAAGGAAGGCCTGAAAATGTAGTCTTTGGAGAGGCCAGCCATAAGCTCCGCTAAACTTCTATTATTGTGGAAAATCATGTGTTTTTGAAGACATCAGACATTCTCTGGCACACCCATCATTTGAATAGCTCCTAGAATCCAACCTCTTCCAAGAAATTGTTTGAACTAATTAGAAAAATGCTGTGCTCCTTACCCTTCTTGGTCTGATCCAGGGACTTTCTGATTTGGTTTCTAACTGGCT
The DNA here is from genome assembly GCF_021613505.1 of Equus quagga. Lineage (NCBI taxonomy): Eukaryota > Metazoa > Chordata > Mammalia > Perissodactyla > Equidae > Equus > Equus quagga. The sequence goes on from NC_060268.1 coordinate 64,146,893, forward strand.
ACTCTGCCTTACTTTCTGCCTCCACACTTCCTTTTTCTAGACTTAAAAATGATGAATCTAGCATTATATGTTGATGTCATGTTTCTGTTTTGTATGTGTGCGTAAAATAGTAAAATCTATTTCCATCTCAGTAAATGGCACTACTGTCCACCCAGTTGCTCAAGCCAAACACTTAGGAGTCATCCTTAAGGCCAGTCTTTTCTTATTGCTCCTGCTCAGTCAGTTAGAAAGACCTGTCTTGTCTACCTTCCACATATATCCCATATCTGGCCTTTTCTCTATGCTACCACCCTAGTGCATGCCCCGATTATCTCTTGCCTGGGCTGCTACAAATACCCTCCCATGTGGCCTTCTTCCTTTCACTTCCTCCCACATCTCCCCACAGTCCATTCTGCACACAGCACAGCAGGCAGTTATCATCTGTGACATTACCCTGCTTCAAACCTTCCATTGCCTTCCTGTTGTGTTTAGGAGGAAATCCAGGATTCTCTTTGTTTCTGTGACTTCTATTATGTGCTGAATTGTGTCACCTCAAATTTGTATATTGAAGCCCTAATCCTGAGTACCTCAGAATGTGACTGTATTTGGAGATAAGGCCTTCAAAGAGGCAATTAAGTTTAAATGAGGCCGTTAAGGTGGCCCTAATCAAATCTGACTGGTGTCCTCATAAGAAAAGGAGGAGGTTAGGACACACAGAGAGTGATACCAGGAATGAATATGCACAGAGAGACGACCACATGCAGAGGCAGCAAGAAGACGGCCATCTACAAGCCAAGGAGGGGGCCTCAGAGGAAACCAACCCTGCCAGCACCCTGGTCTTGGACTTCCAGCCTCTAGAACTGTGAGAAAATAAATTTCTGTTGTCTAAGTCTTCAGTATTTTGTTATGTCAGCCCAAGTAAACTAATCCAACCTCCTGTTCCACACATGATCAGTTACCTCTGGCCTCATACCACCCTCTCTCTTTCCCACTCCACTCCAGCCATGCTGGCTTTCTCTATACATTCTCCTGGCGGGGCCTTTGCACTTCCTGTTCATATTTCTTAGAATGGTCTGACCCCCAGATCATCCTGTGGTTCCCTCCTGGTCATTCAAATCTCATTTCAAATGTCACCTCCTCTGAGAGGCCTTCACTCTGATACCCTACCACTTTCCATCATGTTACCCTGTTTATTTTCTTCATAGCACTTAGAACTATCTGAAATTTATGGAGTTTACTTATTTCCTAGAATGAAAGCTTCATGAGAGCAGTGACTTCCTCTCCCTTATTCACTGCCATATCTCTACTTGCTAGAACAATGCCTGACACATAGTGGGCTCAATAAATAGTCATTGGAATGAATGAGTCAATGTATGATACAATTAGTTTTATACATGGGTAATTTTGAAATTTAAAAAGTACTACTTGAGGGGAGCAGAGAATCCACCTTTTGGAGAAAAGTTTTTTGGGAGAATCATGTCGTTTTTAACTTTTCAATTTATTCTGTGTACCCTTGCCCCCAAGCAGCTAACCCCTTGGCTCTCATCTACATGGTCTCCCTCCATCTCAGCAGATTAGTGCTGATACTGACTCTCTGTGGCTTTCAGGCCCTTACCAGTATCATTTTTCTACATGACCATCTCTAGACGAATTTTTCTCTATTAAAATGAGGACTTGGGTAGTTAGAAAAAACATAGCACAGGCTTCTACTAACAAAAGCAAATGGAAGCTATCATTTAATTTAGCTCCAGTGCCCTAATACCGACGACTAGGCATATGGAAGCTTTTACTGGGGGATTCTTCTGTCTGGAGGGGCTTTGAATACAAACTTGCTCAAAGTCCTATAGCTTTTCCTAGTCTTTAGAGAACATTGACCCTAAGAATGTTTCTGGGTGAGTTAGAAAAGATCATTTTAGTCATGTGATCATAGCTCTTTTTGAAGGTTTGATAATAGTCACACTTTATTGAGAAAGAGATTGAATATCTCTTTGGGTTGAGAGCAGAGAGGACTTGTTTATTGTTTGTAAGTCTGTTTATTTGTTTTGAAAAGGTGGGTTTAGTTTCAGATATACTTAATTGGAGGCAAAGTTAGGATATTAAGGAAGAGCTATTTAGCAGAAGCTAGAGATGTGAGAATGGAGAGCAAGACGGAGGCGAGGAATGGCAATCCAGATAAATTTCTACTTTAGTGGCATGTGACCTCAGTCATAGCCAAGAGCCTGTCCTGGAAGCAGATTCCCATACAGGCTGAATTTTAGACCTGAGAATTTTAGAAATGTACTGGTAAGATTTACCAATGAAACCTACGTTTGTTATTTTTGTTCTGTACCAGCAAGGATGGTTTCTGTCTGATATGGAAAACTGTTGGTTTGTCCCAATTTTATCCCCACTTCCAGACCAGTCCCTGCTTGAAAATGACGCAAGAGTCTACAGAAAGAGAGTAACGTGAAATCAACACAAAAGTTATATTTTCATCATTATACTTCTGTTAACACTGCTTTAATCATGAGGTCTTGGAAGAGTCCTTCATTTAAAAAAAATATTTGATAACACTTATAAACATGGCTCTAGGTAAAGAAATCCAGCCTCTGCACAAGTGAGAGATGCTGAAACATTGTAGGATATGTTCAAAATGACTTTCATTTTGAAATTTCCGTTCTAAATTTCATTTCTAAGTTGGGTATCTGTGTGCTTTCCCAGCACCACATTTCTGTTCCATGGGAAGTTTAGGCCACTGCATCCTTATGAAAAATATTTACAGCAGGGATCATATGATACCCATCCATTATCTTGTAGGCTTTCAAGATGGCACCATATTTTGGGTGATCATATTGGAGCTCTTGTCATCTCCCAGAAAGTTTTCCAAGACACGATTTTTTTTTTTGAGGAAGATTAGCCCTGAGCTAACATCTGCCACCAATCCTCCTCTTTTTGCTGAGAAACAGTGGCCCTGAGCTAACGTCCATGCCTATCTTCCTCTACTTTATATGTGGGATGCCTGCCACAGCATGGCTTGACAAGCGGTGCCATGTCCGCACCTGGGATCCGAACCGGCGAACCCTGGGCCGCTGAAGTGGAACGTGCACACTTAACTGCTGTACCACCGGGCAGGCCCCCGAGAAAGGATTTTTATTGAAATAAATGATTAAATATTATATAATTCATCTGATTGATTGGCTGATATTTATTTACATCAAAGCTTACTGGGCATCTTGCAACACGTCTTCACTTTCTTTTCTGAACAGTTCCTCTTTAAAGACTCTTTCTTTTGTCATAGCCCTGGAGTTTGTATTATAGCTTTTTAAAAGGTTTTTAAGAGTAAAGGATCAGATGCATAGGAAGGACAGATATTTTGAGAGCCTGCTGAAAATTCTGTGTTGAATTATATTTATTTCATAGTATCAGGATAAAGAATAAATAGAAATGAGACCATGAAAAAGCCTTTGTGTAACAACTTGGCTAACAGAAGTTGCCTGTGTCAGAACTGGATCTTTCTGCTTTTGCTCTAGCAACAGTGATCATATGAAGTTGTTGATGGAGAAGTGAGAGGTGCCTATTAATACTTGAGCCAAATAGTTTGTACCAGCTCCTCTTTGGTTTGCTGAGTCAGGCTTCTGCCAGGTTTGCAAGTGTAACCTAGAAGCGTTTAGGCGGAGTCTCCTGTGCTTGCTGGGCTAAGTAATGGTGTGGTACAATGGTCAGTCACAGTCCCTTCTGAGACCAGCTTCTTCTGTGTGGACCATGTTCTTTTTCTCTAGTTGTCTTAATTTTGCAGTAAGTATGTTGAAATTGAACAGAGAAAAATTAACAATGTCAGAATAGGAGAGAGGGAGACTGGGGAGTCACTCCAGCAGTACCCCCAAAGAGAGGATGCTTGTCTGAACCAAGCATTGCGGGGTCTTATCCTCCCCTGCAGAATCAGACATTAGACGTTAGTGACTTGAATCTCATGAACTCTAAATTATTAAGAGTAATAGGCGTAGCTACCAGGTGAGGTACAGACTCATGTCAGCTGGTCCCCACATTCTTCTCCCTAGAGGAATACGTATAGGGGAGACCAGCTATTATTCTGATTGAAGAGCAGTTAGCATAGGACGATATAATGAACGTGAGCTGTTCAGTGGGACAGAGGTTGACTTAAACATAGGTTGATAGATAACTCAGCCCTTCCACTTACAGTAGGCGACTTTGTGTAATCTTACTAGCTTCGCGGAACCTCAGTTTTCTCATTTATAAAATAGGGTAGTAATCATTCATTCTGCTGAATTTGTAGAATTGTAATGAGGATCACATGACATAATGTATAAGTGCCAAGTCCCATGGTAGTTATTGATATTACAATATTTTTATTAAAAAGTAGCTTGATCATTTGCACAGAGCAGAGGGAGCCTAGGGGGGCCAACTGTCATTTCATAGATGACCTTAAAAAGTAAACCTAGCCAAGTCTTTCTTACTTGTTTTGACAAACTTTTTGCCTTGTAGGGAAACTTCTAATTAATGCTGATCTTACTCATTTTTTATATTGATCATGCCAATTAATACTCAGAGAGGACTTTAGTTATAATAATAAAAATAGTAATTATAATATCTACCATATATTGAGTAATTATTGTATGTCTGCATTGTGCAAAGTGCTTTACACAGATTATTATTTAATTCTCATAACAAACCTATGATGTAAATATTATCTTTATTCTCAGAGTGAGGGAAAGGAGGCTTAGAGAGTTGAAATGACATCTACTAAGTGGCAGAGTTGGTGTTATTCTAAAGCTACACTGCTGCCCTCCAAGTTTTTGAGACACACTTGTCTTTGCCTTATAATTTCATAGCTGTATTAGAAAGGCTTATCAGTAGTAGTGATCTGGACCTTTTTATGCTTTTCTCTTTTATATTATTATTTAAATTATAAAATTCCAAATGTAGAGAAAGTATAGAAAATAATAAAATACAGTGAACTTACTACTAATATTTAGTGCATACTACCATTTTGCCATATTTGATACAAATTTTTAAAGATACGGAAATAACTAAAACCCGCCTCATCATTTCTTCTCCTTCCTTAATCTCCTCAGCAGAAACTCTTCTACCAAAGGCAGTGAATGTTCTTCCCCGCCTGTTTTTCTGGCTTATGACTTATTTACATACCTAAACAAAATACATAGTATTTGTTCAATGTGTTTTTAAAAAAGTATCATGTTGCATGTCACCTTTTGCAACTTTCAGTTGAAATTTATCTTTGTCAATACATGCAAATCTCATTCACTCCTGCTGTATATTTCAGTGTAAGCACTCCATGATTTATTTATCTGTTCCCACATTGATGAACATTTAGGCTATTTTCATTTTTTAGCCCTCACAGACAATGCCTCCTTATACACGTGAGTGAAATGAGCACACAATCTTTTGTCAATTACATGTGTTGCAATACCTTCTTCTAAACCAGGGATCAGATAATAAATACTTTGGGCATTGTGGCCCATAGAGTCTCTGTTGTATCTATTCAACTCTGTCATTATAGCATAAAAGCAGCCATAGACGATATGTAAACAAGTGAGCGTGGCTGTATTCCAATAAAACTTTATTCACAAAAAACAGGCAGAGGGCCAGATTATAGCTGGTGGGCCAGTTTGCTGACCCCTGTTCTAGATTATTGCTTATCTTTTTGTTTATGAAGCTTTTTGTTATACTAAATTTTTATTTGAGTATAATCAGTTTTTGCCAATCTTTTCCTTTTTGTTTGTGCTTTTGTGTCCTTTTCAAGATATTCTTCCCTGCTGTTTGTATTAAATACTTTCTTTTATTTATACCTCTAAAAGCTTTAAAATTTTGCTTTTTACATTTAAGTTTTCAGTCCACCTGGAGTTTATTTTCGTGTGGTGTGAACTATGAATCTAACTTCAGTTTTCCTCTTATGGCTTGGTGGTCCTAGCCATTTATTGGATAGTCCATCTTTTATCTACCAATTTGTCAAACTGCCTCTACCATATACCAGTTCGTTTAAAAATAACCCTTTAAGTTTTGCAAAAACAAGACTAAGCTGCTGTCTGTTGGTTGCTATGTACTTGAAGAATTAAGCCAAGATTAGAACCTTCCAGTTGGGCAAAAATTTAAATATTCCTAGGAGAAACATCTCTTTGGCATCCTTGCTTGAGAAACAGGATATAATTAGTCACTTATATAATTAGTGACTGAGTATTGGTCAGGGTAGACTCACTGCTGTAACATACAACCCCCAAATTTCGGTGGCTAAACACATCAGGATGTGTTTCTTACTCACATCATAGATGGGTCTTAGTAGGTGGGTATGTAGGAAAGCTCCATTTCACAGAGTCATTCAGGGACTTTAGTTCCTTCCAGCTTATGGATCTTCTATCCCTTAGGGCCTTGGGACCTCCACTGGGTCCTCTGCCATAGGGCCGTGTATGATGGGAAGAGAGACAGCATATGGAGTTTTGTGGGAGGCTTCATCTGCCAGGTCTGGAGGTGGCATACATCACTTCTACGCACATTTCATTCATTGCCCGGAACTCAGTCAAGTCACACGGATGCTTCTGATTACAAGAGATCTTGGGAAATGTAGTCTAGCTATGTATTCAGGAAGAAGAATAGATGAGGTGAACAGGTAAATATAGAGGTCTCTCCGTTCAGATCCAGAAATCTTCATCGTGAGAGTAAGACCATGTTTATTGCAACTACCACTGTCTCCCTAACACCTGGCTTGTGGTAAGGGTTCAATAAAAATTAGAAAGAAAGAAACAAAGGAGACTAAAAGAAGGAGGAAGAAAGGAAGAGAAGGAGGGAGGAAGAAAGGGAGGGAGTGCAGGAAAGTGGATTGACATGAGAGTGAATGAATCAGTGGGGAAGCCCAAGGCATTATTGAGGGGATTGTCCCAGACTTTTGTGGAATCTGTAGGTCAAACACAGGTCTACCTTTATGAAGGTGAGTGACACAGAACCATGACTCTGCAGGGGCTTGGATGTCATTTGGCCCTTTAAAATGTAGTATATCCCAGTCTAAGGCCATTGCTGGTAGGGGTGGGGACCCATCATGCTTCTAGACTTGGTGCCTAGTGGCTGGAGGACTGAACAGAACTGAGCCTGGAGACAAAGTCCTTCAGTTCCAGCCACTAAGCAGAGTGGGGCTCCCTGGGCCTGGGGCATGCTGGGCCCCCAGTGAGCAGCAGGAACTGGCTGGAAAGTTTACATTCCAAGCATCCCAGTGGTGTTTTAAGAAGACAGTATAATGAATGGTAGGGCCAAAATCTGGGACTGTCAGATAAGACCTTTTTTCCTGCCTGTTTTGGGAGATCCCATGTTGGGAAAACCTAAAGTATTGTACTTTATAGTTATCAGTGGGACCTAATAAACCATTGCCAATCCTGACATTTATATTTTCATGCAACACAAAATAAACCATGGGAACTGCCTTCCACGGTCCCTCAGAAAGTGTTGGCAGAACCCAAAGTTTTAAAAAGATTGGGTGGGATGTAAATGTTTAGACAGATTAGATTGCCTAAGTGTTTGCTTTGTATAAGAATAGTCTGAATAAACTGCCAAGGGATAGTTTTCAGAGTTGGATATTGGTGTCTAAAATAGTTGATAATGAAAGTGACTAACTCTCTAGTCCCTTTACCTCTGAAACAGATTTGTGACTGAGAGAATTAGAAGTGAGGAGTAGCCACAAAAGGAAAAAGAGTGTTTGTCTCCTGTGAACCCATTTCTGTCTACATAGGATGGAAATTTTTGGAAGATGCTGAAATGTGCCCATTGGGAAATTTGTTTTTCCTTAGACTTGGACTCCTTGGACTGGAGTCCAAGTCCAAGGGAGAGGTTGCCCGTGCAGAGGGGCAGCCAAATATTGAGGATCGGGGATGGTCTTGTTTCAAATCCTGGATCCACCACTTAGTATTGACATTTGACAAGTGTCTCAACCTCTTCAAGCTTTATTTTCCTCATCTGTAAACATAGGGGAGATCATAGTACCTACCTCCATAGGGTTCTTCTGGTTTAAATGAGGTAAGCCACCTAAACTGCTTGATTAGCATAATGCCTGGGATTTAGTCAGCGCTTAGTAGGGTGTTAGTGGCTCTTATGATTCTCACTATTATTATGAAGAGAGGAAGCAGTGAAGCTTAGAACACATATACCCAGGGGTAGGGTACTTCTTGTCCAACACCCACCTGCCAGTGGCTTTTAGATTTATGTGGAAGGAGGAAGGATTCAGGGAGCATGGAATTATATGTCCCTAAGCTGCCTATGCCACCCTTGGGAGAAGTTCCTGAGGAAAAGGTTCTAAGTCCTTCCTAGGACGCATGCCATGAGTCAGAGTTAAGGCAATGAATTGGGGAAGACAAGGACTCAAGACAAGCAAGCCTCCTGGTTGACAGAGAGTGGGACAGAATCACCATGGATGGCCACCAGAATGAAGGCTGAGGAGGTCAGTGGTGGGAGACAAATGGGGAGTCAGGGGTGTCAGTGGGGATGGGGCGGGGTCTAGTTTGGAGCAGGGCTAGTTCAGTAGCCTCTCTACCTGGACCTTTAGTTCTTCGGCCACACTGAGAGATGGAATCCTAATGGGAATGAGCCACTACCTGTCCTTTAGTCACAAGGTTCCTAGACCAAGATGAAGGCTCCTGGAGTAAGTATCCTGATGGGAAAGGCCTAAGCTCCTGAGAGGCACTCAGGGTTTGGCCACTGAATCATTAATGGTTAAGAGTAGTTAAGGTCATTTAGACCAACAGAGACACAGGGCCAAGGACCTGTAGCTGAGGCTGGGGCTCCACTTGTCAGCAGTCAGAAGGCCCCAGACAGGACAGAACCACACTGGATCATTTCATTCTGAGGTGGAAGTCACTAGGGTGGAGATCCCAGGGTAAATAGGGGCAGTGAATCTAAGACTTAGGACAAAGGGAAAACAGACACCCATGTAAACTGGAAAAAGGTCAGATGACGTCAAGTGTGAACCTGAGAAGCAGGAGGGCAGAGGAGCCAGAGGGCAGCAAGCAGAGAGAGCACTGAGGTGGGAGCTGGAGTCCGACATGCCAGTGGGATTATCCTCGCTTGGTGTCTGGCCTTGGACAAGCTGCTTTGTTTCTCAGAGTCTCAGTTTCCTCATCTGCAGTGGGGAGGACCATGCCCTGGGTCATAATGTTGGTTAGTGGCAGAACCTGAATGAGAACCAGACCTTCTGAGGATAACAGTTAGCACTTCTGCCTGACATTGGTGCCTGCAAAATACTTTCTCTTAAGTGCTCACATTTGATGATATTTCGTCCAGGTTTGTTTTCAGTACGTCCTGGTCATAACTGGTCACTCTAGGGCACTCCTGCCATGTCTGATCAAGGAAATGAGGAACACTAAAATAACAACATGAAACAAGAATTCCAAAATCTCTCAATGTCCCACAGTCCCTCTTGAAATTTTCAGAAATACTCTTTTACATTAATTCCAGAGTAAAACCACTCTTCCTTAAAGCGTTTAAGAAAATAGAACATTGTTTCTTACTCAATGTTTTTCTTTGTCCTGGTTCCAGAGTGCCTTGTGGGTGGTGGTGCCCTGTTAGAAATCTGTTAGGGTGGCCCTGAATGTGAGTTTTGCTGGGCTATTACTGAAAGCTTGTTTTGCCAACAAATTACAAGCATGTGATTAAACAAAGATAAGCAAATTCTTTTTTTTAAATTATTTTATTGAGGTCATATTGGCTTATAACATTGCATAAAATTCACGTGTACGTTATTATATTTCAGTTTCTGTATAGACTGCCTTGTGTTCACCACCAATCATCTAGTTTTTATCCGTCACCATACATATGTGCCCTTTTACCCCTTTCACCTTCCCTAGCAAATTCTTTATTACATGACTTTTCAGAGCTTTTACACTACTAATATGAATTATAGATTTCCAAGAGGAAGGTATAATAACCAGACTTTACCAAAAGGGTCACAGAAATTTTTTTAAATTTTGGGTTTCGTTTTTGGTTTTTTTTGCAGAGATCTCTTGACACTAACATTCTTGGGAAAGTGCTTTGGGAAATGCTGACTCAGAGACCGCGTTTGTTGAGCTCCGAGTTTGCTGAGTCACCCCTAGATAAACTCCCAGTTCCCCCACGTTGGCCTTTGAGCGTGCGTTCCCATACAGGGTGAACTGTGTGAGGGGTATTTGCTGTCACTCATAATAACCACATCACAGTCTGATGGGATGATTCCATGATGCCTTACAGGGATAACATTTGAGTTCATAAAACACTTTTGTGTATTTGGAGTGTACTAAAGACCACCAGTTAACTCAGACTGAAACAACCTCAACATTGTTTGCTGAGCATCTCTGTGTTGGAGCAACTCCCCTTCTCTCAAGCTCTTGCCTTTCCTCTTTCCGTGGGGATGCCGCCTTCCAGCAAAGGGGACTCTCATTTTTACCACAAATTATTCCCTCCCCTGAAGATCCCTGTTATAACTAAGATTTAAAATAGGTCAGCTCACATTTCTAGGCTTTTAGTACAATGCAATCCACCTTGGATTGGTAAAGAGACAGACAACACATAAAACAGAAGATCTGAATAGTCAAAGAAACCTTTTCCTGGAATATTATTGAATGTATTGCTCCACCACAGACCTTACCTTACGTCAGCTTTTCAGAAAGTGTGGTACTCAACACTGGTGTTGGTAGCTTGTCCCTTCACTTTAGGTGGAACCAAGAAACCTTACTATATAACACTGAATCGTGGAACGAGAAAGTCATCCTTGTTCAGTTCTCCTTCAATTCCAGGCTAAATCTTTTTTTTTTTTTTTAACATCAAGAAAAATGTCTCAGTTGGGTGTTAGTTATCTTTAACAATTCTCAAACTGAGCTAGCCTTCAATAGTATCTAGCTAGAATTTAGTAACGTTGGTTTTTTTTGTATTTATTTTACTGTGACCTTTCATTGATGGAAAGTGGTGTAGATTTTCCATTTACCATGATAAGATAAAATTTCTTTTGAAAACATATTTTAAAAAATTTAAACGTACAGAAGTCCACGTGATGGCAAAAACTGTGAAGATTGGAGCTGCTGTCCTAACAGTTGCCATGTCACTTTTCAAAGTTGACTCCAAATATATAACAACTCATTTTACAGATGAGTAAACTGAGACTTAGAGAGGTGAAGTGACTTTGACTCAGTCATTTGACTGAGATAGCCAGAGCTGGGACGAAGAGCTTCTAAATCTTCATGTACTCTCCTCATTAAATCTTTTGTATCAGCCCCTTGTATTAAAACATAAGGATAAAATAGTCAACTAAAATAATTTTTCCTCTCCTCACAACATTTTGAAATCATGTTCCAAGAATAGATTAGAACTAAGTAAGGTATTAAAAGCAGTTACGAATGTAAAAGCACTGAAATAAATGTAATTACATTCTTAAAATGCTATAACATCAGATGATAATTTTTTAAGTTAAAATATTTAACCAAGAAACAGCTGAAACAACTTAAGACCTGTTAAAACAACAAATGGGCTAATGTGAGCAAAGTTGAAAAGAATCTTAAAATATTAGATTCAGTTTAACATGGGGAAAAAAGATTACTTTCTCAAAACCCTAAAAAGCAGCTAAAATCTATAAAAGCCAGAGTCAATAATTGAAAATGTTAGTAACAATCGATGTCCATTAGAACTAAAGGGCAAATTTAGAACTGAGCAAACTAATAACATAGATTTCTTCTTTGGGTTTTAATATGGGTCAAACTAAGTTGAAATCAAGCTTGGAGTACATTAAAATGCACCTACTAATGGTTTTTAAAAATCCATTGTAGGTCAAGCAGTGTTGTTGAATTCTGCCTGACAAAGGAGTCAGTGACCTTTTAGGAACTTCGAGGAAACTTCCCCCTAGTCTGCCTGATTTGTACCTACTGACTCACTTTCCTGGAAAAGAGGGTTTCCGAGAGGTAAAAAGCCTGGAAGGCTGAGATTGTAGGTAGGCTGACTAGACAAACTCAGCCCTTGCTGGAGCATATTTGATTATCAGAACCATCCAGAAAAAGGGATCAGAAAAAAGTGAGGTAATTTAGTCCAAGGAGTAGACCACAATAACTTATTAGGTTTGTAGAATCATTGTAGTTTCCTCCTATTTTAAAATTTGCAACCCTCTCTTTTCCACATCGTATTGAGTAGTAGAATTCTAAAAACACCAATGTATTAGTTTTCTATTGCTGTGTAACAAATTATTCAAAAACTTAGCAGTTTAAAAAGAACAATAAATCTTCATTATTTTACAGAATTTCTGTGGTCAGGAATTTGGAAGTAGTTTGGCTGGGTGGTTCTGGTTGGTGGCCCTCACGAAGTGGCAGTCACATGTTGGCTGGGGCTGTGGTAATCTGAAGGCTTGAGTAGGGCTGGAGGATAAATGAATGTCCTAAGTAGCTCACTCACAGGGATAGCAGTTTGGTGCTGGCTGTTGGCAGGAGGCCTCAGGTCCTCTCCACATGGGCCTCTCCACAGGCCTGCAGAGTGTCCTCCCAACGTGGTCGCTGGCTTTCCTCGAAGCAGGCAAAGAGGCAAGGTGGAAAATGCAACATCCTTAATGACCTAGTCTCAGAAGTCATAAACTGTTACCTTTGTCATCCTTGATTGGTTACACAGACTAGTCCTGATTCACTGTGTGTAGAGAGGACACAGAGGTGTGAATACTAGAAGGTGCTGATCATTGGGGGCCATTTTGAAGGCTGACTACCACAACAAAGAATTAAGGATCATGAAGACAGCAGAGAAAGCCCATGTTTGCCTGTGGCCAGCATTGCAGAAGGAGGAGGAGGTCTAAGAGATACAGAAATAATGGCAGCTTAGAAAAGAGAAGAAATCATCGAAATCCCAGTGAGGTCCGTTGGAAAGAAGATGGGATTGTTCCAACACCCAGTGAGGAATTGAAGAGAAGTGTAGCAGGAGAAGAAGGGTGGGAAGTGGGCCAGTTACAAAAGCCCCTTCAGTTCTCTCAGATTCCCTGAAAACTGGCTGCACAGGTTCTGGCTGGTTTGGGTTCCAGAAAGGTCATCATGAGCTGAAAGCTTTGGGTGCCATAGCAGATCCTTGCAGTTAAGTTGACAGAGTGTCCTGAGGTGGAGAAAGAAAAGCTGGTTGACAGGGAGAAAGATAAAGCATGAACGAAGCAGCAGAAATCAAAGGCCTATATGGCTCTGCTGTTCCCTTTGGTTTAGTGCAAGATTAACAATAATCTGCTTCTTAGAAACCACACAGAGCCCTTTTTCTCATAAGGAATATATTTATGATAGGAACTTTAGAAAATGCAGATAAACAAGAAGGGAAATGTAACCTGTAACCCCACTACTCAAAGAACACTGCTGAAAATTATGGTTCTATTTTTTCCGGTAATAGTAAATCTATCACTCTCTCTATACATGTATATGTTGGGTTTGTGTGTATGTATTTTACCAAAGTGGCGTCCTGCCACTATAACCAGCTTTCTCCTGTGGCACTCATCTTTGACCTGGATCCCTGTAGTGAATGACTCTACTGTAGGAGTGTTTCTCAACCTTTTCATTATTGCTTCCCTAAGGAGCCCTTTTAATACCACCATGAAATTTTAATACCACAAACATAATCTATACCTGTTTATATATTGTGGTCCTTTGGAGGGTTGCAATTAATTGTAATATCTAAAATTTTTTTCACCTCCCAAGAACAAATGTTTGCCCCCTTTGACACTGCATGCAGTACAACAATATTTTCTATAGCTTTATGGTATTTCATTATATGAGTGTCTAGTAATTTGTATAACCATCTCCCATTACTGAGAATGTGAATTATTTCCAGGTTTTACTTGTTATACCCAATGTTGCAACAAGCTCCTCACACGTGTACAGACATCGTTTCTCTCATCCATAGGAGTCAGACTCTTATCCATAACCTCCAGTAGGATCTCCTCCTTTCCCTTTGATCAGTTCAGCACCATGGATTTTCTCTTCATTCCTCAGTTCTCGAGTCCCTGCGTACCTGCCAGGTGCCAGCAAGTCCTGAGTCTGGCACTGGCAATGGAGAGATGACTGAGAAACCAATTTTATCTGTGCAGAGCTCATGCCCAGTGGAAGGAAGGAGGCAAATGTGAAGATGAAAAGAAGGCAGGGGACTTGGGTACCCAGAGAGGTCCTCAGAATGTTAGTCTAAGGGGCTTCAAAGGTGAGGTATGTCGCAGCCCCTGTCCTCCTTGGAACTCAAGTCAGGGCACAAGACCATGTGATTTGTGATTGCTGCAAACCTCGATTTCCACATCTGTACAGTGGGCTAGCGATACTGACTGCACAGGGATTTTTTTTTTCAAACCTTCTGCAGTTGGGCATCAGCTGCTGAAATGCCAAGCCCAGATCAGAGGAATTGCTAAATTAGAGCCCATTTGACTTCTGAGTATGATGGTAATTAAACAAAAAAACACTTCTGAGTATGAGATTAATTAAACAGAAAACCCCTCAGGGACTCTGGATGGTTTGTCCAGGGAGGCACTGTGAGTTTATGATGACATCAAAGCCAGAGAGAAAGAAGGATTTTTACTAGGAACTTTCTGCCCTCTTACTCTTGAGTAATTCTAATGACACGCATGTAAAATACATTATGGCAAATCCTCTAACAATTTCCGCCTCGGTAATAAATGTTGCATTCTAGTAGAGCAAGAACATCTGCTTAATAATTTCACGTAACTGCTCTGCAAAGCTGCCAGGGGTAGAATTTAGTCAGTTGGGTATAGCATGAAGCAGATGGCGCTGGAGGAGGAAAGACACAGTTTGAACCCATTTAGCCACTAATGTGACCTGGGGCAAGTGATTTAACTTCTCCAACTCTTGGTTTCCTCATCCACAAAGTGGATAAAATAATGACAAATGCCATACAGGGTTGTCATGAGGATTTAGTGAGTGCATGTGTGTCAAGGGCTTAATGTCAATGCCTGGTCCAGAGTGAACACTCTGGAAATGGTGGTGATGATGATGGTGGTGGTGGTGGTGATATGATGATGGCAATGGCAATGAGGGTGATGGTAGCTGTGGTGGTGACGATGGTGATGATGATGGGAAAGTAAAAGAAATATTGCTAATATGAATCAGGAGTGATTTTCTGGTTTTATTGCCACTGTCTCTGAGATTGAGTGGCAAGGAAAGAGAACAAATAGTAATTTCTTTTGGGACAGGATGAAACTCATTCAGCTGTGGGAAGAACAGAGGTGTGTAGGCCAAGAGACTTATAGCAGCATTTGGCCTCTAAACTGTATTGGCTCTGTGATGTTGAGTCTTGATGATTCTCGATTATCCACCTGTGAAAGGAGAATAGGACGTCAGGTTGTAGTAATGATCACAGGAGATAATTTGGGCGGAAGCAGCTGGTGGTGGGTAGGCCCAGTAAATGTTAGTTGTGTTTATGAAAGGAATATTTAATTAACAATTTCAACAGTCCATTAGACCACTCTCTTTTTTCCGTTTTCTTCTTTTAATTGTTTATGGTGGCCTTATTTGCCCCCTGTCAAATGCTTGTGAAGGGGCTCACACTCTCTTGCCACTCACCATTGCTTCAAATAGCTTCTTCCAGTGTAAACCCTAGCCTCCTTCTATTAGGTTCTGGGTACCTCCCTCAGGAAGCCCTCCATGGCTGACCTGGCCCACCTACAGCTTCCTTTCTTGGGACTTTCTGAATCACACAATTTATAAAACAATTCGCTAATGCTTTTCTATGCTAAATAGGTATATTTATTTTATATATCAATGTTTGTGTTTGTCCCCTCTGCAAATTAAAGCTCTATGAAGTCAGGAACTCTGTTATATTTATATTTTGAATCTCATCTGCTTTCTTTTACCCTGACTCACCCCTCACCCCACCCACCCCCACACAAAAATAAATTCTTTATAGCACGGTGCTGAACATATAATGGGTATTCAATAAATAAAGTTGTATTTGGATTTCTTTTTTATAAATCCTGCTTTTTCTCTTGCTCCTTTTTCTTCAACTCACTCCCCATATCATGTGCCTTCGAATATACACGAATACAACCTTTTATGTTTATATATTTAGTGACCCACTTGTGAAAATAAATGTGTTACAGTGTGGGGCCTGGGACACCAGATACCATTTGAGCCTCAGAATATATTAATTAATTCAGTTGTGTCTACGAGAGAATGGTGATTTCTCAACTCAAATAAACGCCCTGTAGTGACTACAGCTGGTATCTTTCCCCACAAAGTTACTAAAGGGAGGAATGGAACCAAAGTAAAGCCACTGTCTTAACTGCCTCACTGACTGGGCATGTGTCGTCCTTTCCCAAACCATAAGGTGATCTGACTCCAAAAATCTGAAAAATCCTGGCTCGGCGGAGAGGCCTGTAGCCCAGTGTCGCCTTCTGCTGTGGGCTCCCTTGTGACGCCCCTGTTATTAGTAGGCTGTGTCACTGTATTTTTATGCTTTTCTTGTCTTTATTTCTCTTCTTGCTGTTTCTTTTTAATTCAATCTTCAATCACACAATCTAGCCCTCTGTGTGAATGATAGCGGCCCTTTGGGTGTTTCAGTCTGCCTTTTATTTAAGACTGTACTAAAACTTTTCATCTGTTTCTCCTAAAAGATATCCGTTTCTGCATACCTTGGTGGGCAAGGAGAGAAAACGGTAATCTCGCTTTATTTTGCTCGTGACTTTGCTCTCCCCTTCCCACCAACAGTCAGTTTGGACCTAATGATTCTCCTCCTCGTCTTTACTCATTTGTTCATTTAGTCAGTCAGTCTGCCATTTGATAAATATTTATCATTTGTCCACTGTGTGCCAGGTGCTATTCCGGGCTCTGGAGATAGAACAGTGGATGAAACTGATAATGTTCTAGTCTGCAGGAGCCAACAATTCTGGCAGGGGCAAGAGAATGATGTACCGCACTGGCGTTTTTCACTTGGAACTTTTTTAGAACTTTGAACCTTGGAAAAAGTCCACTTTCCATGGGCTTGCTAGTGCTGCTGAACTAGACAGTTGCTCAGTTGCTGCTGCTTTCTGGAGATCAAAGTTCAACACACTTGAGCTCTATGATGCAGAGCATTTGATTTGATGATTTATAAAATAAAACTTAAGGCCCTCTGCAGATGTCACATCTGATTTGTTCACCATGTTCCCTCGAGGCCCTGTAGTATCGGGGGAAAAAAGTGAGACTAAGCTTTGTGGATCCAGTTGCTGGGCCTCAGTTTCCTCATCTGTAAAATGAAGAGGTTGGATAATATCTACGGTTCCCTCCAGCTGTGCAGTCCACTGACTGTTGTCCTACAAGATCAAGATCCTTTTCTTGAAGAGATGTTGGTGTTTTTCAGCTTAAGGCACAGCCAGAGCATCTGAGAAATACCAAGCCTCCACTATGATGTGTCACCATGAAAACGTTGGCTGCCCTCTGGACATAATTCTGCTGGTGCTGTGGCCCAAAGTTAAATTTAGATAAAAATCAATTAGGAGCTAAAAATATTCCCAGCTTTCCTGACAGGTTGTATCCATCATCATGGGAGGGAAAACAAGGAACTGGCTGCCTGGCAACAGGGAGTGGGCAGGGCCAAGTGTGAGCTGGAGTCCCACTGACTTGAAAAGCCAGAGCCGTGTCCCGGGAAGTCTGAGGCAGACTGTGGGAGGCTTCAGCCTGAGGAAAGTTCAAGTTGGAGAGGAAAGTGGCTGGGCCTCTGGGTGACCCACACTGCCCATAACTTCTAGAAGGTTTTTTTAGGGAATCCTGTTCAGAATTGAAACCTGGAAACTTCCTTTGCTGCCTCCTTAACAACATACCTTAAAGGGATTCTTCAGCCAAAAGGCATATTTTAATTGAGTTGAAAAGGTGAAGATTGAGTTGGTGTCCTCTCCTGTGAGATACCATGTTGGCAGGCAATATGGTGGCCCTGAGTTAGAACTCCCGCCTGCCTTTCTGAAGCTTGTGGATTGTGAAATTGAGGTAATGCCACTTGCCTAACCAGGCGGTGGTAGTGATGATGTGAGATGACATGCGCAAAGTGCTTGGTTTGGTGCTGAGCACGTTGCACATGTCCAGTCAGTATTCGCTGTCATGGCTGGTATTATTATGCCCTCCCGGGCTGCATGAGGAGTGGCTGCAGCTGCCCCTGGGTGCACCCATGAGAAGGACTCATGGTATATGGAGTCACTCAGACTCAGTTTCAACCTGTGCCCCTCCCAGCCCCGACATACTAGCTATATGACCTTTACTAAATTCATCTTTCTGAGCCTTAGTTCTCACTTCTCAGAAATAGGTATGACACATAATTTGTAAGGTTATTGTAAGAATTGCATGAGGTCATGTAATGAAAACACCCGGTGCACAGTAGGTATTCAGTAAACACAGAAAATCATGCATTGTTGTCGATAGAGGGAGCTCTAAAGTTAGACCGACTTGTTAAAATCCAGACTTGACTGGATTATTAGTTGGGAGGTCTTGGGAAAGTTGCTTCACCACTCTGAATTTCAGTTTCTTCTTCTACAAAATGGAAATAATAACAGTATCAGCTTTCTAGAGTTACTGTGAGGATCAGATGACAGAAGGCATGTAAATCAGTTAGCACAGTGCCTGGCACACAGTAAAGCCCTCAATAAGTGTTAGCCCTTTCTTTCCTGCCCACTCAGTTCTTCCAGGGTCCGGTTGAAGAGAGCGGTCCTGCAGTGTGTTCCTTCTGACCTAAAATACTGTTTTATATACCCACTCGTTTTTTCTCACTTTCTCTCTCTGTCTCTGCTGCGGCTGTCACTGGTCCACTGCTCTGTTGGCTGCCAAGACTAAGAGAGAGACTAGTTCGGTGGGTAACTTAAAATAAAACAGACATCAGATGAAATATCCGAGGTTTGAATGGCAGAGACACCAACTAGCCTGTTGACCGGGCGTCACTGTGACCTGGCCTTGGAGACTGGGGAGGAAGGCCGTGCTCATTTGCTCTTGCACCTGTGTTTTTCCTGGGGCGTAGACAGAGAATTGAGCTCGTTTCTCTTGCACTTCTCTCAGTGGCCTTTGGCCGGCAAGCTGTTTGTCTCCCCTTCCAGTTTTCTGCTACAGTCATTTAGACAGTGTTGATTAGTTTTCCTGAGGTGGTGTTTGGGCGTCTCCCCCAGCCACCTAGGTGTTTGGCCTGTGACGGTGATGGAGGGGTGGCTGTCCTTCCTCAGGCTCCTCCTGGCATTGGGGAAGCAGCTCTGAAATCTCAGAGTGGGACAGGCCAAGAAAATTTGGATGTGGACACATGAACACTTGGTTTCATCTGAAGACAGTCGGGTCTCAGGCGGCTAGATCACTGGGAAGAAATGTGGCTTTGCATCTGAACTCTGCATTTGGGGAGACTTGGAGTTATCAGTCTCAGCTGGCTCCATCTCAGAGTGGATTAACTTTTATGAAATGATTGTCTCCAAACACACTTACTAAATGCAAAAACCTGCTGTGGCTCCACAGGCACCATGGGGCGGGGTGAGCCGCAGAGGCTCACTGGAGCTGGGATGGCTCTGACGCAGTCTGGCTCTGGAGCATGGCGGGGCGAGAGGAGGAATCCCAGATTTACGTGCTGAAAACCGAGGCTTTGGTCTTGGCCTGCTGCTAATCAGTCGTGGGACCTGGGGAAAGGTGTACAGCTGCACAGAAAACCCCACAGGGCCCATCTCTGGGGCTCTTTGTGGAGGGGTGGATGGCATCTGTGGCATTTGGATTCACAAATAGCTGATATCTAATCCCAGCTCTTTTCTCATGCCCTGTGTGACACTGGGCTCGTTACTTGTCCCTTGAACTTCAGCCTTGCCATCTGAAATACAAAGATAATAAGATTCTGTTTGTCAGGGTCTTGCAAGAAGCAGGCACCAAGACAGGATTAAATGTTCAAGAGTTTATTAGGGGAAATGAGTAGGCTGGGAGAACGGTTAGACAGCAATGCAGGTCTGTTCTCAACTGAAGGAGAGAGGGAGGGAAGGTTGCGGGGAAGGGTCCTAGATTTCCAAAGAGGGTTCAGCAAGGCCATATCAGGGAGCCCTGGAGTCAGAGTCAGCTATCAGAGGAGTCCATGTCTCCTAGGAACAGACTTGCCTCAGTACCACTTCTGGAGCAGCCACTGCCCCGGGGAGCTCAGCTCAGTGCCAATGCTGCTGCAATGATGAATTTCAGAGCCTGGCAACTAGGGCCCTTGGTTAGTTATGCTCCTTGTAGTTGGAGGTTTGCAGAGGACCTTCATTTTCATGGGCAACACAGATACCTACACTGTAGGGTGGCTGGCTGTAAGGATAAGAGAGCAAAGATGTACAGAACAGTACGTCCTCTTTTAAGGATGATGTGTATGTGTACATGGGTACATATATGTATGGAAATTCTTGACTGTAGAATATAGAGGGAAGAACACCAGGCTTGGCATCAGGAGGCCTGTGGGGAGGAAAGGACCCTGCTCAGGGTCATTCAAATTACTGCCTTAGTTTAATCCTTGCCACAAACCCTGGGAAGTTGGGTGCCTGAGGTTGCAAAGTTAGAACTCAGCATGCTTGGATTTGAACCGTAGTTCAAGTCTTGTGATGTTAACATTTTATGACCCAATGGCTGTCGTAGGTTAAGGTAAGCATCATTATCCCCAGGGGCAGCCGTGTCTGTCTGTTTTGTCTGTGCTGTGTAATCAACATGCAGAATTGTGCCTGGTACACAGAAGTCTCTGTAAATATTCGAGTGATGAATCCACTGACTGTAAACTGTTAGCTTGGTGTCCAGTCTAGCTCACCCAGGCTCCATTTGAGTACTCCTCCCGATTAGACCTCCCTAACAGTGGTGCTCCTATGGGGAGACGGGGTACTTCGGTGAGAAGGACATCTTCCCTCTTTGCTGGCTGCAAGGTCATGGTGGAGAGAGCCACTGTGCGTCATGCTTTCTACTTGAAGAGGCAGGGTGTAATGCAAGCATTAGCACCTCAACCCAAGAGCCCAAGAGCGTGAGCTTCCTTCCTCTGGAATCTCCAGGCTGAGTGGGTGTCGGGAGGAGTATACCAAGGCTCAGCTTTCAGATCAGGTGTGCGTTCTGTAGGGTGGGTCCCAGCCAACCTAAAGCCCCTTGTTACTGTGCTTGCAACCATGAATGTGTTGTGGAAGTGGTGAATTGCCCATCAAGATGGCAAGAAACAGCTGCCCGTTTTAGTTTCCCATTTCTGATGTGTGGGCCTCTTAGACTTGAGCTTTCTCACCCTCAACATGCTCTAATTAGGCTGAGCCTTGGTTTTTTTTTTGGCCAGGAGCCTTGTCATTCTGGCATCTACAGTTTTGGACAGGAAAAATGTGGATTTGAGTGGCTGGCAACTGGTACAATGCAAAAGGGCAGTGATATTAGAGGACATTCCCATGGCATCAGTGTGGGCATTTTTATTTTCTCAAGAATCAGCCAGACCAAGGGTGCTAGGGGTTGTGGCTGTGACTGAAGACACATAGTAAGTCTTTGGTTTACACTTTACTTGATGCTATTTCCCTCTCAATAGAGGTAACATTTGTATCCAACACCCGATTTATAAGGTGGTACCAAGCAGAAACAGACCTCTCTCTCCTGCAGGGTTTAGCAGATGCTTGTTGCAAACGTGTGGACTTCAGTTGACGTGATACTGCTACACAAGGTTGTGGCTTTTTCCTTCCTTCCCTGTCCCACTGTCTGATCCGTTATCCTCAACTAACATTTCTCGCCTGTCGCTTTTATGCCAAGTATGTGGAACTCAGCAATGAGTAAGACGCAACCTCTGCCCTTAAGAAACTCACAACCTCCCAGCCTGCTATTTTATTTGAGAGTTTAGTTGATGAAAGTGTTTAAAGAAAGACCGTTTTTAAGATTTAGAATTCACATTATGGAGGACAGTATGATAAGATACATCCCAGCAAACAGGAAGCTGGAGCAGTATATCAACCACCAGAACAGTCATAAACTGTGAACTTAGTTAGCTCTTTTCCACAAAATCATCCAAGGCATGTTCACGTGGTTCATTTTTCTTCATGACATGTGAAAAACAAGGAGAATGCGCTCCTTTTTGCAAAGGGGGAAACAGAGCTAAAGGACTTCTTCAAAATCTTAGCTTTGAAACCAACACATGATTTCTCTAGAACCCTTTCTCCAACAGATAAACATGAGCAGCCTTTCTAAATTAGCTGGTCACAGAAGAGTTTGGGCATTAAGCCTGACAGTCTATGTGAAGCATTTGGCACCTTTCCTGGGTGCTTACTAAACAAGCAGTAGAATTGGTAGCTTTCATTTTTGTTATTATTTTCTTCATCATTCTTGTTACTTTCTCACAATCTAGCTGTGGGGGCAGCTGGTACAAGGCTGTCACCCAGGATCCATGGAGAATTCCTGAGAGCCTAATAGCACTGGGATTGGCATTGGCCAAGTCTATGACCAAATGCTGGCCCCTCAGGGCAAATGACTCGGCAGGTCAGGGTCTGACCCTAGCCTGGAAGAAGAAACACAACAGCTTCCCTGTCTCCAGTTCTCTGAAATTAAGCCCTTGGCATCATCTGGATTTGTTGCTGGGTAGATTTGTAGCCCTCACAGCTCTCAGAAATGTCGGCAGATAATGGTAGATGGAGAAAGGGAAACGTATATCTTCATGGAAGAAGTGCTGTCCATCTGGGGCAAAGGCGGAATATGTTACAAAGTCTGCTTCTTTTTGAAGCTGCACATTCAGAAGTAGAATGTGGCTAAGTGACAGACTGCAACAGATGGGCCAGGGCTGCCCTGCATTTTAGAAAGGCCCTCCTTCTTGAGCAGAATTAATGGAGCTCAGGTCCTGGGAGGGTGAGAGCACTCTTGGCATGCAGCTGTCCTGTGTGACTTTTGCTACACTCATCTGAGAAACATATTGGATCTGAGAAATGAATCTTGGATCCTGGGTCATGTTAGTGTCAGAGTCATCTTTTATTAATTAAATGAAACAATGCATATGAGGTACTTAGAGCAGTGCTTGGCACACAGCTCGTATTCAATAAATATGGACACTCATCAGCACCAGCATCTTCTTTTAATTGATGGCTCTTTGCTTAAATCAGTGTTGTTGGGTTGGGAGATTGTACTTCAATGAAACAGAACTTCCTATTCTGTTTAGACTTGAATGAAGTACCCTCCCTCCCCCCATCCCATGAGGATTTTTGTATAATCCACATACCTTAGAACCTGGACTCCCAGGATGGCAAATAGATTTAATCTGGTGCTATGGAGTCTGGCTGGACTCCTTTTTGAGAAGAATTCTGGGACTTATTTCAGGCTCAGAGGACAAGGATATAGTGATTGATTAGTGATGTCTGTCATGGGTGTAGGAGAGGGGTGGGAGGGCATGTGTGCCATGCTTTTACCATCTGTAATTAAACAAAGGAACTTCAAGGTCTGACCTTCTCAGTGAAGATGAGCGTGAGGCTCGTTTCTGAAGATGTTGCCATTCTGGCAAGCATCTGAGACCTGAAGAGCTACTTATCTTCCCGGTCCTGTTTCTGGTTTCTGGCTGTTTGTCTTTTAACAAGAGGTCAGTGATTGAGGGCTCCTCCACATCTGTAGGGAGTTTCCTGCAGAATTAGGATATGTAAAATAAACCCACGAACTCAAACTCCCAACAGATGCTGAAGATTGTTTCCCACTTGAGATCATTCTTCTTCTAGAAGGGTGTGGTGTGGGTTATAGAGCAATGATGTGGAAGGCCAAACTTGAGGGGCTAGACCACAACAAAGCACAATCAATAAAAAAAAAATTCTCCAATTGGGGAGAAATCACCTCAGTGGATGGCCTTTCAATTGTAATCCATTAGGGAGGGAAAATAAAGTGATGGCTGCCATACCTCCAATATGTGTGAGACATGCATACACATTGTCTCTCTCTCCCACGTGCTCAAGCTTCTAGAATCTATTTAGTCAGTTAAGTGATTTAGGGCAGTTGTTTTTCAACTTTTAGTGTAACAATAAGTTTACAGCCTTGGTCTGAGTGGTGAGGGTCTAATGATGCATAGAAATAAGTGGTATCTATTAAATGTATTAATACCCCTTATTACAAGTATGTAATATTTTGTTAAATCTGCAATTCAGTTTCCATTTAGCCATAAAAGAAATTCAGATTCAAGTTACTGAAAAGTTGAAATTTCTAATTAGCAATCTTTAAAGCAAGGAATTTTTTTCTTGAGGATTGGCCCTGAGCTAACATCTGTTGCCAATCTTCCTCTTTTTGCTTGAGGAAGACTGTTGCTGAGCTAAGATCTATGCCAGTCTTCCTCTATTTTGTACATGGGATGCTGCCACAGCATGGCTTGAGGAGTGGTGCATAGGTCCATGCCCAGGATCCGAACCCACCAACCCCAGGCCACCAAAGCAGAGCACGCAAACCCAGCCTCTATACCCCCAGGCTGGCCCCAAAAGCAAGGAATTTTATTTTTTGTCCTTTTAACATTTAAGGAAAAAAATAAATTGGTCGTTTGGGTATGATTGTTTTTCTTAAAGTTGAAGATCAGTACTTGGAACATTTGGTGTTACCACCGGACATTAATTGTATTCCACATTCAACCATGTCTCAGTCTGTTTTGAAGAACCAGATGTGCAGAGAAACAATAGCTCTCATGGAATTAGACTTTTTTTAAAAGGCATAAAATATGAAGTTTCTGTAACACATGCTTTCAAAACCCTACTTTAACATTTCATCATTTCTGTTCCTCAAAATATTTTTTTAAATTCATAACTCATTTTCTCTTTTGGATAATTCAGATACAGTTTCTGAAGCAACAGAAAGATTTGACCCCAATCTAATTTTTCTGTAGGAAGCAGGCAAAATTCTAAAAATGGCACACAAACCTGTCTAAATGAGCAAGACTTTCACACTTTCATCATGGGAAAACGCTATTTGTTAAGGTCAGTTGGAGGTGACTTTGGTCACATTTGAGTGTATGCCTTAGGGAAGCAAAGGGCATTATTTGCATGGGCACCATTTGCTGAGGGTCCCTTCTAGACCTTAGGACAATTCAGTGTGTGTGTGCACACATGTTTCTGTTTTGGTGGGGAGGGAGAAGAGGGGAGGAAGGAGAAGCGTTATGATGACCACCCTGGTTCTGAGCTAGGCAGAGGATGTTTGTGGATATGGATGTGGCTCGACTGGGTGCAGCACTAAATTGCCTCTCTAGTTTCACCCCTAAGAACTGCTAAAAAAGCTAAGCAGCCATTTCCCAACCTGAGAGAGGACTGTGAGAGGTGATAGTGACTACAGTAGCCTGGCCAGAGGTAGGATGGACTGTGGACCCAGCATGGAGGCCCAGAGAACTGCTGGCTGCCAGAGGATCCAGATAGACCTGAGTAGAGCCAGGCCCCATGGGCCTTGGTGGAGCTAGGAGCAAGGAGCCACTGAGCCCAAGGTCACTGGGAGGAAACCTGGCCCTGGATGGCTTGGCCCTGTTTATTCAGTGACTGTCACCCCAGGAGAAAAACCACAAATACTTGCCTTGTGAGCCAAACCCTACAAGAATCAACTAGTTAACATGTAAAACGTTGTCCTAAATTGGAACTGGATAAACTGGTCTGGCCTGATGAATAGCTAAAGGGTTTCCCAGCCAGGGATGGGGCAAGAGAGCCCTTGGACACTCTGCCGGGGCAGGCCATCCACTCAGCAAGTCTGTTCAGCCATGGAGGTCCTCAGAAGGGTCCTGGGCAAGACAGGCCCCAGCCGGGCTGGAAGATAAGGCTCTGTGTGCACACACGAGGAGGCCTTTGGGTGCCCAGAATGGGCCTGGCAGAGGAGTTGGGACACCTGGGAGACATTCCTGGAAGGGTTGCAGGTTAGTAAAGTGACTCCTGAATGCAGTGTGATGTAGGCAGAATGGCCCGTTTGAAGGTCAAACTGAGTTCTGAGCTGGACTCTCATTCACTAATTGACTGTGGTCAAGTTTCTGAGCCTCTTCTCAACCTCAGGTCCTTCCCTATAATATAAATACATTGGAGTATATAATTATAAAGTATATTGGTGTATGAATGTATATCTATATACCAAGTATATACAAAGTATAAATAAGTTGGTGATGCTGATGACCTCTTTGAAGGATTATGAGGATTACCAGAACTATGTGTGTAAAACACCCAGCAGTGCCACACAAAGGCTACTGTCCAGTGTCCACAGTCCCTTCCCTATGCTGTTGTTAAACTGCACCTCCCTCCCAAATGCTATCACTTTATTTCCCTAAGAACTAGGCTCAAAGTATGGTTTTTAACATTGAAGAATCAGAAGTTCGAGCTTTGAATCCTTAGTTTCCCTCTTCAGCTGAGCGACTTGGAGCCAATCCCGCAATCTCGGCATCCTTGAAATGTCAGGATTCCCTAGGTGATGATGGCTCCCTCCCTTCCTGCTTGACCTTTCCGAGCTCTCTGCAGTCGCACAGGAGAATCCAAAAGCAAAGAATGTGCTTACAGTCGCATGATCAATTTTCTTTGGACCTGTGTCTAAACCAGCTGTACTTATCAGGGCGTTTCATGTTGTCCCAGTTTATACTCACGTGAGGAACCTAGAATCAGGCTGTGAGGTAACGCCAAGAGTATGTGGACTGCTATAAATTAAGATGCTGGTCTGCTCCACAGTGAGGTTCTTTCGGCTCTGATTTCTCCTTTTATGGTGTCTTTAGAGAAAGGCAGGGAAGTTAGGAGGCCATTGACTGAGGTGTTACAAACACACGCTCATTCGGCACAGTAGGGCTGGAGTTTAGCTTTTTGTTTTTGAGCAAGTTCTGTTGTTTGGGTTTGATCAATCTGTGACCAAAAACTGGGATTATTAGAAGGAAAAGGCACCCATAACCAGCCTCTTACAGTAACAGATATTTGGTGGGAGGTAAGAGAAGGGGGAAATAGAACAAAATAGAAAAGACCCTCCAACTCAAACCAGCAGTGGGCCTGGCAAAGACTGAAGTCTCCAGTTTGATGTGGCCAGAAATGAGGCCAGAGTCTGGCCGTTGTCCGGAAACCAGGGTCAGGGTTCCAGGGCTACCAGTAAAAGGCTGTCTATCCTCGGGGTCACCTTTGTTCCTATGGGAATGGAACTATAGGAACCTGCTGGCTGGTGTTTATAGGATGAGACCTAAGCTCTTTCAGGGTGGTCACGCTATGTGTTGCTGCTGCCTCAGGCCGTCTCTGTGGGCTTGGCTCTTCCCAGGCCATCTTGAACTGACCTTATCCCACATCGTTTTGTCGGCCTTGTTTTCAGCCCTCAAAGTATCACTCCTTCTGTGCATGGTGGCTTTCTCTTCGTAGTGTGTAGCATTCTTACTGTGTTTTGTCTCCATTAAACTTTTTCAGTGTTCTTTCTGTTTCTGGCCCTTTATTTCCCTCTGCCTATCCAAACTACTGCTTCTGCCTGGGCCTCCCTCTGATTTCTTTATTTTTTAGCCCAGAAAAACTCCCATTCATCCTTCAAAACACAGATCGAGTTTAATTGCTCTTAGAACATCTTCCCTGACCTTCTCAGATATTTGATTATTTCCCCCCTGGGTCACTTCTGTCCTTTGCACATGTGTCCTGTTAAACTGATCACAGGGCATTATTTTATATTTGTTTATGTGCCTTGTCCCTATCTAAAAATATAACCTCATTAAACATGAGAGCCATATATTATTTATTAGAGAGTAGGCATAGGGTATAGTGTTTAAGAGATGAGTTGCCTAAATTAAAATCGCAGCACTACCATTTGCAAGCTTCCTAACTTGAGGCAAGTTCTTAACTTCCCTGTGCCTCAATTTCCTAACTGATGAAATGAGAATGATTAAAGAATCCGCCTCCTAGGGGTGTTAGGAAGGTTAAGTGGGAAACATATGCAAAGTACATAATTGCTCAGTGAGTCTTAATTATGGTGATGTTGCTCTGAATTCCCAGGCTCCATTACAGCTTTGGAGTTGAGCACATAGTCAGTAGGTGTGTACCGATTTGCTTTGTCTTGTGAGTCTGTGGCAGGGCTCTGTGCTCGCCGAGGAAGGGCAGCGGGACCTGCCTGTTGCTGTACACGTTGGGTTGAGCACCTGGCTAGGATGGTCTCATATCCCCATTTCACAGATAAGGAACCTGAGCCTCAGAGAGGTTAAGTGACTTGTTGAAAGTCACTTTAAAGTCCAAGATGTGGTAGAAGTCCTGGAACTCTGAGTGGGTGCTTGAACCAGAGAGTCTAAAATGTCACCCACTCCGTAGCTGAAAGGTCCTGGCCTCTCAAACCAAATCCTCAAGGAGATGAGCTAGAGAAACCATGACATGTGGCCCATTCCATGACACACTGGAAGCTCACTGCCCATCTTGTGGGTGGCCTTGGCCGTGGCGGCCTCCCACTTCCCAGGCTTTCTTTTGTAAGACAAGTGGCTGGTATTTGGGCCTTAATGAGCCTCCATAAGGTTTCCTGGGAGTTCACTTGTGAAATGGGATGGAGTGCCTACACCTACACCGGGGCCCAGGTTCCTGAGGTGGGTGTGCAGATAACCACCTCACTGTTGCCTTCCAGTATGTGTCATCCCCTCTCTCTCCTGTTTCGTTGCTTTCTTCTCTTCCCTTTTCTAGCCTCTCTCCTTTTTCCTTTCCTTCTTTCTTTCTTTCTATTTCCACTTAGAGACTTTTATGTTCCTTTTGGAATAATGACCTTAATGCCTTAATGTTTTTCCTAATAGTAGCATGTGCCCAGGGTAAAGAATTCAAGCAATCCAGATGAGAACCAAGATGAAAGTAGAAAATTACTCCAAATCTTACCACTGAGAATTAATTCTTGATAATAGTAGGTAAACATAATGCCAGACATTTCTGATATATATATATATGTATCTCACACACACACAGAGAAAGATGGATGAGTGGGTTGATTGATGGACATCCTGATGGAAAAACCGATATGTCAATTGCCTGTCTGTCTGAAGTGCTTTTTTATAAAAGTGGGACAGTAGATGTTATTTAATAACATCTACTAAATTCCATTTTCTTTCTGGAGTTTAAAAATAACATAACTGTTGAGGTTTTAAAGTATACTTTGGGAAGTTGGAATGGAGAGGCTGTTTGTGTTATACAGACTGTTATGGGAAGTGTAAAATGTTCATGGTGTACGTGATGAATCGAGTAAAGAAGTGGGGGCATTGTCCTGGGCTTGGGCCTCTGGCCCTCTCCCTGCAGACACTCTGGAGAACACTGAGTGAGAGGACGGACTGGGACAAGGAGGTGCAATCTCAGCACACGTGTCTCCCTTCTCTGACCTCCTGTTTTACAGATCTCCACGCAGTTCAATATCTTCCGCTCTCTAGATTCCCTCACCTGCCTGCCTGTGTTTCCTTCTGCCCCTGGCCTAGGATACTGTGGCAGGGACAGACCCTGCAGGGCTGCAGAGTGGCCGCTGAGTATGCTCTACGGTTGTAGCCTCTTTGTCTGATTCTCACATCCTTGCCCCTTTTTCTGGAAACATGAGCAGTGTGCCAGGTGGCTGTGTTGGAAGGGAACCCATCCTCAGCCATAAGCAGTGCCTGGAGCAGCCCTTCCCACCCAACGTCACTGGGTGGGGGGCCCAGGACACCAACCAGATGCGCCTTTCCTCATGGTGAATTCCCCTCTGGGGCCCTTGATGTGAGGCCCACCCAGACCATCAGAGAGAGGCAGATGTTGAGTCTCCGAAGGTGTTTGAGGCTCTCTACTCCCTTCCTCTCACTGTCTAGTTCTGCATACAAAACGATCTTCAGAGAAGTAGCTTTTGCCATACCCTAAAGGTTTCATTTCACTCTTTGTGCCGCCTGGTCTTGTGTTATCATAACTAGGAGAGAAAATTGTTTCTTCTCTGCATAAACAAAGCCTACCTTTAAATGACCTGCCTTGCCCACTATGTTAGTTTCCTAGTGTCGTTATAACAAATGACCACAAAGCTGGTGGCTGAAAACAATAGAAATTTATTCTTCCACCATTTCAGAGGGCAGAAATCTGAAATCAAGATGTCGGCAGGGTTGGTTCCTTCTGGAGCCTCCGAAGGAGAATCATTCCGTGCCACTCTCCTAGCTTCTGGCAGCTGCCGATAATCCTTGGCTTTCCTTGACTTGTAGACACATCATTCCAATGTCTGCCTCTGTCTTCACGTGGCCTTCTTCTCTGTGTGTCTCTGTCACTCTAATCTCCCTCTGCCTTTCTCTTATAAGGACCCTTGTCCTTGGATTTAGGGTCACCCTATATCCAGGATGATATCATCTTGGGATCCTTAACTTAATTTCATCTGCAATGACCCTTTTTCCAAATAAGATCACATTCACAAGTTCCAGGGTTATGACTTGGACATATTTTTTTTTAATCTTTTAAATTTTTTTTGAGGAAGATTAGCCCTGAGCTAATGTCTGCTGCCGATCCTCCTCTTTTTGCTGAGGAAGACTGGCCCTGAGCTAACTTCTGTGCCCATCTTCCTCTATTTTATGTGGGACACCTGCCACAGCATGGCTTGACAAGCAGTGCGTAGGTCTGCACCCAGGATCCAAACCTGCAAACCCCAGGCCACCGAAGCGGAACATGTGAACTTAACCACTGCACCATGGGGCCGGCCCTGACTTGGACATATTTTGAGGTAAAGGGCACCATTCAACCCTCTACTCCTAGCTTATGGAGCAACATTGGCAGCCTCTCCAAAAACATGTGAGCTACCTTACCAGGCACACAGGCAGGGTGCTAGCTGAATTCTGCTCAAGAAAAACCTCACATCCTTTATCCTTTGTGTCCTCCTTGACACCTAGGACTGTGCTGTAAGCTCATCTTTAGTTGTTTCTTGCCAGACATGATAATTTAGGAAAAATAGTAAGTTGTGTGAAAGTTTTTCTGGGCTTAGGGTAGGGGTATTATTTTCATACTCAGAAAAAGCCATGGAAATACCAGGTGGTGTCACGAGCAGTCAAAAAGATCTCTTGTGCTTGCCTGTGTGTGTTCTCTGTTCATATGTATGAGATCCACTTGACAAACGTGGCCTTTGCTTACCGGAATCTTCAGGGCTATGGGAAGGATTTGAAAATGGTGTATTAACATCTAAGTCTTTCTCAGGTCCAACCTTTGAGAGCTGCTGAGGTGGAAGATGCCCTTGAGGTGTGATGGCAGGAAAGTAAGCCAAGAATTCTGAGCATGTACATGGTCGTGAGAGAGAAGTGTAGAAAGAAGGGTGCAAGTTACACTGGCGAAATATTCCAGCGGGAGATCATGAGACTTCAAGTCGAAAAGAAAACTACTTTCAGGTTTCCTTGTCTTTATCCTTGATCTTTTCTTAGTCTAGCCAGAGTCTGTGACATTGGCTATAATTATGTATGTGATTTCTTGTTTCTGTAAGGTAGTCTTCTATTCTGTTTCAGTATGCAGTTTTCTGTGTGTGCATCTGTCTGTGTGTCTGTATATGTGTGATGAAGGGAGGGACTGACTTTGAGTAAGGAGGCGTGTGCCTTAGCAGCCTGCCAATATGAAGGGCATTTCAAGCGTCAGCAAATCCAGTCTTGGTCCAGAGGAGATGATGGAAGGGAAGCTGAAATAAAGGGGCCATTCCTGCATTGGTACCAAAGATACCTGAGCAGCCTGTAGTAGCAGAGAGTGCTGAACTCTGACTCTTTTCTCCAAACAGGAGAGCCAGCGCTGCCTAGTTGCGGGGGTGTTTTTTACTTAAATGATTTGGATTTGATAGTAAATCACACATAACAAGAAATCTGGAGGTTGCCAGTTTGAGGGCTTTTTACTTTAGCAGCTCAACAATGCCAGTCTCTGGGATGGCCTCTCTGAGTTTTTAGTGGCTTTCCCCTATTTGCAAGATGGTTGCCACAGCTCCAGGAATTAACTTTAACACAAAAATGTCTGTGTCAGGTGGAAGGGAAGAGGTTTCCCTCACACTGTTCTCTCTTTTTGCCAGAGAAGAAGACCGTCTTTCTGAGATGTCCCTAAAGACTTCCCCTTAAAGTGCATTGTCAAGAAATAGATAAACAGTTAAATTTTTTAAAAATTTTTTACGTTGAAACAGTCTCAAACTTATAGAAAAGTTGCAAACCCTGGACAAAGAATTCCTTTTTTTTTCCTGAACTATTTGAGAGTAAGTTGCCAGTGTGATGCGTTGTCACCCCCAAATACTGCATTTCCTTTAAACAAAGACATTCTCCTACGTGACCACAATGAAGCCATCAAAATTGGGAAATTCGCGTTGGTACGTTACTGCCATCTGGTTCTCCAACATCATTCAGGTTTCACCAGTTCTCCCAAGGATGTCCTTATAGAAAAAGTATCTAGGTCAAAATCACGTGTTGTGTTTGGTTGTCTTATCTCTTTGGTTTCCTCCCATCTGGAACAATTTCTCCGTCTTTCCTTGACTTTCATGACCTTCCCAGTTTTGAAGAGTTTAAGCCTTTTGTTATGTAGACTGGCCTGCGATTTGTGTTTGTCTGATGTTCCTCATGATTAGATTCACGTTATGCACTTTTGGCAGGAAAATCACAGAAGGGGTGGTGTGTTCTTACTGTATCCTAACAGGTGGTGGTGGTGCGTGCTGTCCATTTGTTCCTTTATTCAGTCCTTTATTTCTCTCAGTATGGACACATGGATTTCTCTTTTACTCAGTGGCTTATGATCTGTTACTATCACTCCTTATTTTGAGGCTCAAATTGTCCCAGTTTGGCCAGTGGGAGCCCTTTCAACCTGGCTCCTGTATCTTTTTTGACATGCCTCCATCATTCTTTGAGCACTCCTCACTTTCTGGCACAGCAAAATGTTCCAAGCTTGTATTATACTTTTCCAGTCCCAGTCCTGGAATCAGCCATTTTTCTAAGGTGACCTGGTTCATTTTAGTGGAGAATGGTATTTAGAAGCCAAGATCTGAAAGGTAGATATGCCTATTGCTATTGGGATGTTGCTGCTCCTAGGCCTCACAGTGGACAGAACTAGGCAATATACACACATATGTACATCTATATTAATTTCTGTATTCATCTATATATATTGAAAATTGTGAGTTCACACTTATATCTCAAGTTCCAACCCAACATCATAAAGTTCATTCTTGTTTTCTCTCTTTCCATATTTATAGCTCTCTTCTCTGATGGCGAAAAATCTGACTTCCATAATTCTTTATATATTTGCTCAGTCACCCTGCATGTAATCAGTCCGTGTTGCCACCATTACCCCTGCCCAATGTAGATGTCTGCTCAGTGCCAGATCACCCTCTCACTGGGGTGGCATCTTGCTCTGGGCCACCATCAAATGGACATCTCCCTTGCTTGATGCCCTGAATACACACTTTTAAAGGCAAAGTGTTTGACTTTATCAGGACCTCCATTTTCTATATGTCTAAATCTACTCTTTCAAACGTTCCTGCCTTACTTGACTGGTACCTTTAGTGTCCTATCAATGACCCTTCCCTTGATGGGGATCCTGCTGGTGTTTGTATGTACCTGTGCTGACCAATACAGTAACCAGTAGTCACATGTAGCTCTTTAACTTTAAATTAATTGAAACTAAATGAAATTTAAAATTCAGCTTCTCAGTTGGACTAGCTATATTTTAAGTGCTCAATAGCCACATGTGGCTGGTGACTACCAAATTAGACAGTGTAGATATAGAACATTTCCATTATTGCAGAAAGTTCTGTTGCACAGCTCTGGTATATTCTGCGTAAACACCCTTTTTTCCTTCTATTTTGACATTGATCTTTCCCTGACTGCCCTTCATCCTGACTTCACCTTAATTTTTCATTGTCAGATGATTAGTGGGCCATTCAAATACTTGGCAGTCTTTCATGCTAGCTAGCCTGTCTCCATACCCTCATGGTAACAGCTTCACTAATCTCACCCCTGAGTACTTATTCACAACACACCTCAGTCCATTCCCATTGCACCAGACCAACCAGGATATGTGGTCCGCAAATGGATCCAAATATTTGAAACTGAGACTGTCTTGGAAACTCTTGGACTTATACTAGTTGCAATAGTTATAAAATGAGAGTAAGCTAACTTCTGCTTGTCTGAGGTTTTGAAAAGCTTGCTTATGTAGGTCGTTCCTGGGAACCTCGATTCCAGGTTGTCTTGTCAGTTCCTCAGCACCCAACCCTTGGCACAGGGCCTGCTCCTCCAGACCAGTGCTTCTCAAACTTTTATATGCAGCAGAACCACATGGGAATGTTGTGAAAACACAGACATTCTGATTCAGTAGGTCTGGAATAGGCATGAGATTCTGCATTTTAATGAGCCCCAGTGGGTGCTGATGTTGCCGGTCTGAGGACCACACCAGCAGGTCCTGGATATCTGAGATGCTGAATCTCAGAAATGTCAACACTCCCCTCTGTTTTTCTTTTGTCTTCATTTAGAACACCTGCTCACCAAAACTAGATATCCAGATGAGTGTTGTTCAACACACGAAGTGATAAAGGACTCGAAGAGATGCTTTGAGAGTCTCTACTCTGGTGATACCACTACCCAAGAAAACAGCTCTGAGGATAGCTCTTGCTTGGTTCAGAGCCAGGGAGAGCCATAGAAGACATAGTCTCATCTAATTGTAATGGCTATTTTAACCTTTTATTAAAATTTACACTTCCCAATATAACTTTTATTCCAGATTTGGTTCCAAAGAATGAATACCTGTTAACCACCAAGCTATTTAAAGGAATGTGCCACGTGTTCTGTAACTGTTTGAACGAGGAGTCATATTGACGTTTTGAGTGAAAGTAGCATCTTTGAAATAAGCACCAAGTCTCCAGGATGAGCCCCTCTATAAGGCAGCAGTGCTCTTAGCTGGATAGGCAGGTTCGCACCATTTTGTTATGAAGGTCACTTTCCTTTACAGTCACATCTTGTATTGCAATCTCTATAGCTATCCCTTCTGGGTTTCACACATACATTCTCTTTTTCTGAGTCATCCTTCCTCCCTATGTCCTTAAATCCATCTCATCCCCCAGGGCTTTGCAGCGTGGAGTGGTGGGGACACCGGGACATAGGAGGCAGACTAACCTGGGTTCAAATCCCCTGTCAGTTCTTCTTAGCAGTAAGATCACAGACAAATTGTTTAACTTCTCTGAACTTTGGTGTTTTAACTTAGAATGAGGCTACTCTGATGTATGGGGATTAAATTAGATATCGTGTGTACAAGGGATAAATTGGATATAGAAATGCCCAGCCCAGAAAAGCACCCCAAAATGCTTCCCTTTCTTAGTTGTTTCTCTCTTTAGTATTGACCCCTCTTTCGCTCAGTTCTTTTCTTCTTCATTCAGACATGCATGTTTCCACTACTAGAAAACAGCAGTGACATGAACTTGCTCACTTCTCCAGATACTTTTCCATCTCCCCACTTCCCTCCATTGACAAACTTCTTGAAGATGTGGCTGCTAGCTGCTCTCATCACTTCCGTGTCCTCCTAGCACCTGTCAGTGACCCCTAACTCCAGAGCACATGATCTCAGCCTTGACAATCCTGTATTTTCTCTGACCCACTCACCTCTGGGAGGGAGCATCCCCATCTTTTCTTCACTCAGTGGCACTCTCCCAGGTAAAAGTCAAGGTCGAGGACCCAGCATTGGTCAAGGACTACCATGAAAAGAGAAAGATTGCTGAGAGATGAACCACAGGGTCAGATTTTTGTTTCGTTTTGCTTTCACATGTTTTGGACAAATGGGGTGAGACTGTGTGTGCATATATTTGTATTTGAAGTAGGATAGGGATCCTTATTCTTAGAGGCTACAGGAGCTTTGTAACTGAGGGGGAGTTCAACGTGGGCCCAGCCAGGGGGAGCTGATACACAGCTGGTCTCAGGAAGGAGGTTAGAGCAGGAGGGAAAGAAAGGGTATGGTCCGTTTCACCAGGAGCCAAGGTTTACAGTCCATTAATTTTAACGTAATGCAAATTGGTTTGTGGAAGTGCTGACACATGTTATTTAAAAAGCATGAGTAGCATGATAATTAAATCTCTGTCTATATTTTATTCTAGCACATTTATAGTGTATCCTTGCCCAGGTGGTGTGATAAATTTCCAGTCTTATAATGATACAAACTGCAAAGTACCAAAAAAGAAAAAAAGTGAATTGTGATGCCAAAAACAAGATGGGGTACATTCACATGAGCTTCATTATTTTGAGCTGAACTCTGTTTTTGTCCCTGAGTTTGACTGCATTGACTCACTAAAAATATCCCGAAGTTATGCTTTCCCGTATACAACATGAGGGGATATCGGTGTCTGTTTAATGTTTCTTTTTGGCACCTTCACTTTGAGGCGTGCGTTCTTGGTGGGAGCCAAGCATGCCCTAGGATTCAGACAGTCCTTCCCTGCCCAGCAGAGTATGGAACAGAAACGAGCCCCTTCCTGGGAATCAGGAGCCCTGAGTCCCCTGGGCCCTGGGGATGCCACTGCCTGGTTAATTGACCTGCCCTCTGGGTCTCTGTCATATAAGGAGCCAAGGTGCTGTTACTTCTAAAGTGAGCATTTTGTGACTTGAATTTTTATTTTTCCTCTTCATCTCTTAAAATAAAAGTCTCCCAGCATAGTCCTTTACACATCTCTGAAGCTGAATTTCTTTAGTTCCAAAAACATTCAACTAGAAAGAACGGCCACCAACCTTGAAATGTCCCTGGAAGACTAGGAGGAAGGCAGGGAGGAGAGCAGAGGAGGTAAGCTGAGGCCTTGGGGGAGGGGCAAATGGAAAACAGAACAGAGTTGGTGACAAGGGTGTGCCACTCCCAGATTTGGGGAATCCCCTCCTTGTAAGTGCATAGTTGTACAGAGCATGTGACTGTACTTCTGCCCTTTTCATTGCAGTAGGCCTGTTGTTAATTCTTCCAAGAAACACCTCTGGGAGGAGGTAATAAAACCTTTAAGCTGATCTGGTATGTGAGGCCACTTGGGTCCCTGTCTTCAAGGAGCATAATCAGACAAGTCTGTCAACAGCTGCAGTTGGAACAGCTTTGCTTTGAGCACCGCTGGGGTACCAATTACCTCTGTTTGAGAAATGCTTTCCAAGGCCAGCTGTGGTTTTGGGGTATCAGGTGAGTGGTTGGGAAGCACCAGGGAGTACTAGAGGTCCATGTGTACTGTGTAGGAGAACGGCCGTGCATCACAATGAAATGTTGCATGGTAAATCCATCACGGAACGTGAGCACTGCAAGAGGCTTTGAGAGCTCCTCTGGCCAAGCATGTCTTCTGGAGAGTGAGGCCCAGACTCAGCTAGTGAGGGGTGGGGCCCGTCTCTACCTGGTGCAGAGCTGAGCTTTCTGTGTTTCCCACTGTAACACGCTATATATATGTCATTATTATGAAAAAAAAGTCCCTTCTTCAGGAAAAGTATAGGTAAGTAAAACAGCCGTGTACAGTAGGCCCTTAAACTATATGGCTTTTGTTGATTGCTTTTACCCTCTAAATATCGTGTTTTCTCCCTGCTTATGGGTATCCTGAGACTTCCAATCTTGCTTCTCCCAGCCGTCTGCTCTTAAATTCCTCCCTGCACAAAAACGAAACCTTTATATAACCTCAGAATAATATCTCAATGCTTCTTACATGTGCTCTTGCTCTCATTACCTGTGCCGAGGCTACAAGCTCTTGGCCACAGCTATTTCCAGTGTTTTAATCTAGACTCTTACCAGAGGGTGGAGATGGCATTCGCCTGGTCCCTCTCCTGGGCTGGTGATGGTTTTCTCTGTGGCTAGTTTGGACTGGAAACAACATGGAAACCAGTTTCCTTTCTGCAGTGTGTCTCTCAGCTTGATCCCTGCTTCTGCTTCTGTCTCCCTACTCCCTTCCAGGGGCCGTATTGGTTCAGAAGTCAATTACCAAATAATGCTAACTTGCCAACTCTGGTCTGCATTTAGGAAACCTACTACTTTCTCTCACTAGGCTTTTCCACCCACAGTTTGCCAGCCCTGGTTCTTTTTAAAACTTCTTAATACATTTGTGCAGCTAGCCGATAAGAGCTCCTTTGGAAGAATCATGGCAACCCTGTACTTCTCAAATCTTTCCTCTTTGGCTTCCAAAGTGGGCCCATTAATTAAACAAAAGAAAAGATTACAATGTCTGTTTATTTTTGGCAGGTTTGTGATTCGAACAGAGTTGGTACTTTCTTGTCCATTTTTTTTAGCATCCTTTCCCAACCAGGAACATGTTGAATGTTCATTTGGGAAGACAGAAGCTTCCAGGATCGTCACCTCTGGTGTTGCTGTTCCTATTACACACAGTCCTCAGCCAGATTAAAGTTTGATGATCGGTCCACAAGGTAAACTTCTGGCTGAAGACACGTGGCCTGAGTTTATCCAAAACCCTGATAGTTGCCAGCCATTCTTTCTGAGAAGCAGACAGGTTTCATTCCCTTGGCAACAACTTCATATGGAGATAAATTACAGAATGTTTCACACAGTCATGGCCCCATAACCAAATGGCAGGCATTACCGCGTCTGCTGGGTATGTTATGAATGGGGTTGAAAGGTATGGGTCTTTAAAAACCAGGTAAATTGGAACATACTTGAACTTTACTAAAGCTTCTAGACATCCTGGGACTTAGAATTTGAGAGAATTTGCTAGTGTAGTTGAGTTCTTTCAAAGAATATTTATTGAGATCCTCTGTGGTCTGCTAAGGATACAAATGTTAAAGACATGGGTCCTGTCCTCAGGGGCTCCGAAATACCAGGGAAAGGAAGTGAATAACTCTAACGCAATATCATACGTGCTATGACAGAGGTTTATCCACACTGCTTTATGAACTCCAACGAAAGGAAAATGAATTCCAACCAGAGTTTGGTTCAGGGACGGGTAATGCAAAGCTTAAATTTAAGCTGGATCTTGATGGAATTTTCCATATGGACACATTGTGGAAGGGCATTCAAGGAGGAGGAAACAGCATGAGTGAAGGCCCAGAAGCCTGAAAGCTCTGGGAAGTGCTGCTTTGTGTGGCTTATCTAGAGGATGAATAGGTAGGAGGGTCAGGACATGAGGCTATGAAGGCACACTGGAACCAGCTTCCAAGGACCTTGCAGGCAACGACTCATATTCGTTCAACACCATCTCATGTACCAGACACTTTGCTAAGCACTCTCTACTTGGTCCCTCATTTAGTGATCATAGCATCTCCATCAGACCCTTCTGATATCCATAGACACATGATACATGAAACAGAAGCACTGTTTCTCTATTTTCATCCAGGAATGTTGTATCTAGAGGAGCAGTGAAGGATGAAGAAAATAAAATCTTCGTGTGACACAACATCTTTGACTGTTTTGGGCCTAGTGCAATTTTTTCTAATGAATAAGCCTTGTTAATAAAAATCAAGTGTCCAGTTTTTTATTAGGAAGCATTTAATATGATCGTAAGACCATCCATGTGTGCTGCAGTTTTCAGTGTGCTTACTAGAGGCAAGTCAGAGCAGATGAGAAAGAACACATCAACTGTGGTTTGATTTAAGGACTTCAAAGATGTTCTCTGTGTCTTTACAGGATAAATTCTTCAATTTGAGGTCCCTGACAGATGGAGTAATGGATGAGCTTCAAGGGGATCCAGGAAACCCTTTAAATTGTATAAAAACATTTTCTCTGCTAATACATTTGTATGTGGGCTTCTACAGAGAAAGTCTGTTCTTTTATATAATTCTAAAAAGGATCTGTTGGTCCCCACCATAATAGGAGCCACTATGGAATGTACTGTCCCCACTACTTCTTCAGGGCCTGGATGATAAAATCCCAGCTTCCTTGCACTGGAGGCATGGACTTGAGAATCAGACAGACCTGGATTCAAATCCTGCCTCTGCCATTTGCTGTTTGTGTGACTTCAGCTTTAGTTCCCTCCCTTGTGAACGTGGAAAGTAATATGGGAACAGAGAATGAGATTCATACACGTGTAATAAAGAAAGCAGATGAATTGCCAGGTGATTGAGAAGGGAACGAGCTGAGACAGGAACGCTGGGGAGCATCAGAATCCAAGGGGTTTTTGAGAAAAGGGGGCCAATGAAGGAGACTGAGAAGGAGAGGCCAAGGAGCCAGGAGAGAAACCAGAAGGGAAGACTGTCCGGAAGCCGAGGGAGGGGATGACGTCAAGCAGGGAGCCATCAGACTAATCCACTTAGATGAGGACAGGAAGGTACCTTTGGATTTTTATTGTAAATAAAATAAAATAAATGCTCAGGAAGCATTTGATGAACTAGTTAAAGACTCCTCCTTTATTAATTCAACATAAATCTTCTGAATGCCTATTGTGTAACAGGCAAAGCTGTTGATGCCATGGAACTTGGTTCATGAGATCTCACCTTTAGAAACTTTAGGCAATGACATAATTTCTACTGCTGCATTTGCTAACAGGCATTGGATAAGCCCACCAGAGAACATGTGGGTCCACTGTGTGGCCTTGAGCAGGCCGTGCAATCTCTCCAGGCCTAAGGGATAGAGACTAGATTATCTGTAAAGTTTCCCCAGTCTAAAATGAATCCTACATCACTGTCCAGTCGAGATGGGGGTGGGAGTGGCAGTCAATAAATGCCTCTCACTTACAAAACTCTAGTTGCACTTTAGAGCTCTTCATCTTACAGGATGTTCCCTCGTAAACTTCACAGTCCTCTTGTCCTTCCCTGCGATTCCTGAGCCTGCATGGTGCCTATACCCATGTTTGGTGGATGGATAAATGTGTTTCATCTGAGGATTTTTTCCTCCCAGGGAATCCTGTTGTTTTAGCATGGAAGCATTACAAATGTTCTGTAAAACAAAAATAACATTTGCTGAATGCACAACCATGAGCTAGGCCCTGTGCTAGAATTATTTCATGTACATAACCTTGTTTGGGGTGGGAGTCCTTTTTATGGAGCTTTCACTGTGCTGTAGATCAAGTAATGTTTCAAATAAAGGTTTTCCTGGAGCAAAACCACAAGCAATAAAAGACTGATACAATGAGCTTAATGCATAAGGTGAGTTAATCCTGGCCGCCTTACACCCAGCTCACCAAGGAGCTCTTCTTTATTTGAAATTGGCTTCCAAACCTGATGACTTTCTGAGCAAGACATGCTTTCCTCTAGCTACTTTGAAGTTTGCGTCTTTCTCGCGTGTGTGTCTGTGTGTACACTCAAAAAAAGAGGCTCTAAATGAATGTCTCTCAGTTTCTTGCCCTATCTGCCCACAGATTTGTTTCTTCTTTTTGTGGCAAGTATGGGCCAATAGCCCAAGTATTCCTAGATTATATATTGTTCGGTGGTACCCTGGGAGAAGAGGACGGATCACACGGCGAAGAGGACTGCCCTGGGCTGCTGACCCAGCCCTTGCTCAGCTGGGACCATGCTCTTGGGCAGCCAGCCCTGTGCTTCAGGGAGCTGAGTTCATGGCAGGGCCCAAAGAGGATGCTGTTGCTTGACGGAGTTCCCATCAGCAGGACCCTGGGTCAAGGCAGGAAGTAGTATTTTCTTCACATGTCAAAAAAGGGTCTTAGAGGGCCAGCCCTGGTGGCCTAGTGGTTAAGTTCAGCGTGCTCCACTTTGGCAACCCAGGTTCAGTTCCCAGGCGCGGACCTACACTGCTCTGTTAGTGGCCATGCTGTGCTGGTGGCCCACATACTAAAAAATAGAGGAAGATTGCCATGGATGTGAGCTCAGGGCAAATCTTCCTCAGCAAAAACGAGTCTTAGAGTAACTCTTTCCCGAGTGTTCTAATTCAGATTCTTCCAGTTAGTTCTAATTAGTTTCTTCTCTGGAACTTTCTAATTAGTTTCTTCTTCCAATGAGGCTGATGACTACTCTCCTCAGATAGTTGCTTCTGGGGCCCAAAGACCTTCTGTGAGCACCCAGACCGAAGTGGCCACGCAGTCACTCCCCGTCTGGTCCCCCTGTTCCTGTTCTGTCCATCACTTATTACAGTCAGCAGGGGTATGGGGCATTGTTGTTGACTGTCGCCCCCCTCCCCTCAATAGATATAACTTGGTGAGAGTGGAGACCTATTGGCCTCATTCCTTGCTGTGTCCCCAGAACCTAGAAAAAATACTTGGTGCATAGTTGGTGCTTAATGAAAATGTGTTGAATGAATGAACAGCAAGTGGAGGAAAGGAAAGAAAGGGAAAGACGGAATGTGAGAGAGAGGGAGGGAGGGTGGAGGGAAGGGAAGAACATAGGGAGGAAGGGAGATTTTAGCAGGGATACTAACTCTTCTTGGATAAGGAAGCTGGGACTGAAGTGACCATGGTTCTCAACACTCGTGAGGGGTGCCCTGTTCCCTTAGTGTGGTTCATCTACCTGCTGGAGCCCACAGCTCTCTCTTAGGCCTTAACTATTCCAGCACTGACAGGCCTGGAACTGCCCTCACAGCTCCTTCTCTAAGGGGAGTTTTGCTCCCAGGACATTAGCAGCACCATACACCCAAAGATACCAAGGGACAGTGTGCAAGGAGGCAGTCGGGTGTGGTCCAGGGGACCCAGAGAGGGACTGTGGCCACCCAGCTCAGCCTCTGCTTCTCCACCTCACCATTGTGAAAGATGACATTTTCCTTGTGGATTTGGGGCAAGGAGTGCAAATCCATGTCAGTGCTCCCAGCGCTTAGTAGGTGGACAGGATAAGGTAGCTCCTCCGTTTGTGTCTTGTGGCATCTGGGCTAAGGATCCTTATTTCTGGCATGCTCCTGTTCGTTGTTACCCAGCAGGTGGAGAGAAAGCAAAAGAATGTCCTCTCTTCCTGCCTTCCTACCTCCCATCCTACCTGGCTCACTGCTTGCTGTCCTTTGATTTGGTGTCTGCTGCATGTGAGACATCTGTGTTGCTGTGACAAGGGTGCTGCAGTGACAATGGTGTTGCCATCCCCACTCTGGTGTTGCATCACCAAGATGGCTCTGTTGGGGTGTGTGGGGGGGTTGTTTCCTTGGCTACTGCTCCTGGCCTGAGTGGGAGCTGACACTCTTCAGTGTGTATTTCAGCAAGTCGACCCAGTGGGACACCCGGCAGGCCGGCTTCTCCGAGAGGGTGTGGGCTGTGCAGCCAAGAGCAGTGGGGACGGCTGCCAGGTTTTGAGAAAGTATTTGAGGCATCGAGGCTGTGCAGGGCCCCACGCCCTTGCTCCCTCTCCCCTCCTGGCTCTCCCGCTTGCAGTTTTAATATGGGCGGGAGCTGGATTAAGTGTCTTGGCGGAATCCAGCAACTGGAGTCCTTTCTGGCAGAGGATGGGGAGTGCACATCAGGATCACATTCCAGATGCAGGGACGCAGATTTGGGAAGGATAAAGGAAAGAGAGTGAGAAAATTAAATGTGGCGAGAAATGGATTTTCCCTTTCTGCCGTCTGAAAATAATTGAGTTATGTTATTTTGTAAAATAATCTGTTTTGAGGTTTTTCCTGTTCCCCCTCATACTACCAATTGCCTTACTGATTTGAAGAGGGGGAAAAAAAAGCACTCATTTTGGCCTAGTGCTGTGATTCCTCCCAAACTTGGGCCAGGTTCTAAGAGGTGGCTCTGCCGTCTGTTAAGAGTGTGGAAATGAGAACTGGAGGAGGTCTGGCCTCCCAGGGAAGGGGCTCCGGACCCCCTTTGTCAGGTCCTGGCTGGCTCCTCCCACCCTTCCAGACAAGTGCCCACTGCATGGCCGTCCCAGCCTTCCCCTTCTCTGGGCTTTGAAGGGCTTAGTCACGTTTGGCTGGAGGTCCTCAAAGGTGTCTGGGTCACCTCATGATGTGTCAGAGTTTCCCTCCCCTCCTTCTCAGCTGTTCCTTAAATTCTGCTCCTGGCTTCTCTTTATGGGGGCTTAAGGGGGAGTTCCCAGGTCAGGGTGGCCTTTACAGTGAGATCTCTTTATTATCAGTCCAGGGAATATTTAGTAACTGTGCTTTAACTGTGGAGTGTGATAAGATGGGCCTTCAGGCAGCTGTCCAACAGAAATCCCGTCAGATGGGTGTCCCTTTAGAAGCAGCCTTCCTGTGGACGGACAGAGCAAGCATGAGGCTTTCAACAGCTTCAGGTCTGGGCCAGATTTCAGAAAATTCATATCCTGGCTTAGCCACTTATCAATGGCATGGCCTTGGGTAAAGACATAACTTCAGTGTGCCTCAGTTTCTCCATCTGTGAAATGCCTGCAAAAATAGTGTTTACCTCTGGTTGCTGTGAGGATTAAATGAATTAATGAACAAAATGTACTTAGAACAGTGCCTGCTATGGCTCAACTCATATTACTTAGCATCATTGCCATTGTCATCATCATCTTTAATTACTATCTGGTGGCCTTGTGTGCAAGTTAGCTTTGATTCTCTGAGCCTTAGTTTCCTTATGTGTAAAATGGGTGTAATACTAATAAGATTGTCAGGAAGATGAAGAGAGAATATATGTGAAGACACTTAGCCCAGGGCTTGACACCCAGTGGAAACTTGGCAAAAATGAATTCTCTTGTCCCTCTCCAACACAGCCTGCCTCTGTATAGCCTGTCAGCTGTTTGGATGGAAGG
The DNA here is from genome assembly GCF_021613505.1 of Equus quagga. Lineage (NCBI taxonomy): Eukaryota > Metazoa > Chordata > Mammalia > Perissodactyla > Equidae > Equus > Equus quagga. Next base: position 64,191,215 of record NC_060268.1, read on the forward strand.
ATCCATTTTCCTACAGTCATGCGCCACATAAGGACATTTCTGTCAACAGTGAACCGGATATACAACAGTGGTCCCATAAGATTAGTACCATATAGCCTAGGTGTCTAGTAGGCTATGCCATTTGGGTTTGTGTAAGGACACTGTGTGATATTCGCACAATGACGGAAGTGTCTGACGACACATTTCTCAGACAGTATGCCCGTTGTTAAGCGATGCATGACTGTATAGTTTGGCTGGCTGTGTGATGGCGAGTATAGTCCTTGTTACTTATTGTAATTTGACATGAGTTAACATAATCATCAGTCTAAATGGTCAATTCCTTTTCTCACCTTCCAGTTCTTCCCTTTGCATCTTCTCTTCTGCTGTGAATCAGTCAGGCAATTAGTCTTGAGGGCCTTGTACTTGTCCAGGATGTACTAGGAAGCCCAGAGCTCAAGCTTAAGACTTTCTCTTTGGATGTCAGACTCAACATGCCCAAAACTCTTTCCTAACCTCCATTGCATTGTTCACATCACCATTCCCCCATTAATCTTGAGTTATCTTTGATTCTCCCTCTATCATTATAATACCCTTCATTCAGTAAAGGCCAGCCCCCTGGATGGATTTTAAAGGGCCACTTCCCTCTCCATATGAAAGACCAATAGCCTGAAAGGAAATGGACCAAAAATACTTGAACATGGAGCTCTTAGAGATGCAAATGCAAATGACTTAACTATAGGTAAAGATGCTTAGCTTTGTTCATAATAAGGACAATGCAGTTTTAAACTACACCGAGATACCGTTTGTTACGGTGTAGTAACAAAGATCCAAAAGCAGATTTCACCTGAGATAATGAGGGTATTGGGCTTCCTCTTGCATTGCTGGTGGAAGTATAATTTTGGTAACTTCTCCATGGAAAACAACGTGGCAATAGCTAGCAAAATTATAAATGCACATGTTCTTTTGACCTTGCAATTCTATTTCTCAGCCTACAGCTATTCTTAGATTTAGAGGAAGCAACAAATGCACTTAATTATTTATTGTAGCCTTGTTTGTAATTGCAAAGGATTGGAAACAATCTAAAAGTCAAGAAAGGGAAACTGCTGAAGTACATTATATTTCATCCATACAAAGCAATGCTATGAAATCTTGAAAAGAGAGGATGAGAATTTCTGTATGTCCTGATCTGGATGGATTACCAAAATAAAGCAGTAGGTGAACAGACAAAAAATTACTAAAAGAAAGTGGAAAAATGCATATTATTTGCTCAAATATACCTAAAATATCTCTGGAAGGAAACTTAAGAAATAATATTGTTCCTAATAAGGAGTAGCTAGGGTAAAGAAGTGGGAGGATAATATTTCTTTGTTTACTCTTTTATACCTTTTGAATTTTGAAACATATGAATCTTAGTTTTAAAAAAATGAAAAGGAAACAAAACAAAATCAAGACATTCAGACAAATAAACCATTGCCGCTGGGAACTTCTTCAGATCTGGGACAAAATAAATATTCCATGGATCCCCTTCATTGTACAGTCAGTTAATGAGAGAGGAAACCTGGCATAATTTTCACAAATTAAAGACTGTGAAAATAAAATCTGAAGCAAATATGACAAAACATTAAAGTGAGTTGAGTTGAGCACATAAGTATTTCATACTATCTTTCGGTATGATTGAGTTATTTTGTAATAAAAAAGAAAAATTGTATAAGTAAATAAATAAACAAATGGATAATTTGCCTGGCATGGCTTTGGTGTTCTACTCTGGAATTGTTGTAGTTCCATTTTCCTCCATGTTCAGCACTCTCATGCTAAGTTTCATCACCCCCCTAACTGCCCTTGTACATGGAGACCCACGTTATTTTATTGTCGTTTTTGCATTCTCATCTATGTGTGACTCATTACTAACTTTCACGTGATTATAAACTCTGTAAAAGGTAAAGATTGTCTCTAATTCAGAAGTCAGCAAACTTTTTCTGTAAAGGGCCAGATAGTAAATATATTAGGCCTCGAGGGCTAGTCTTTGTCGTGATTACTCAACTCTGCCATTGTATCACAAAAGCAGCCTTAGATAACTCATAAATGAGTGGACGTGGCTGTGTGCCAATAAAACTTTATTTACAAAAGCAAATGATAAGCCAGATTTGGCCCAAGGGCCGTAGTTTGATATCACCTAATTCATAGTTTTCTATCATTGAATTCATTGTTATATACCCTTTCGCTCTCTCCCCTTTGCCTGTCTCCCCCTGGAAAAAGGCTGATGCTTTGTGTGTGTGTGTGTGTGTTTGTGTACATATATGTATGTATTTGTGGTCCCTGGGACGGGAGGAAGTGAAACAGGAAGGAGAAGTAAACATAGTCTGTTTCTAGATTAGGGAGAAATCCAGGCCAACTATCTGGTCTCTCAGGCAGCAGTGGAAAATGTGAAGGAATAGTTTTTTAAGAAAAGGTAAAATCATGACTCTCAAATTTAAAAGGAACATGTCAGAAATTTTATTTAGCTCGTTAATCAATGAGGGAACCAGTATGATGTTACCACTGGTTCAAAGGAGAGACCAAGGACATATAAAGACCTTCAGGATTGATGAAAGGAATTTGCTGTAGATGAAAAACTGGCCTCTTGGGGAAGAAGGAGGGTTTATTATTTGCATTTCCATTGACAAAATTCATTTGCATTTCTCTCAGTTTTCTACAATTTATAGAATCGTAAAAGAGCTCAGGTAAGGACAGTGACAGGCAAAAGGTGCACACCTATAAAATTAGATGATCCAGAAAAGGTTATTAAATGATGCCTAATTATTCCCTGGGAAATATACTCAGATCTTTTTTTGGTCTTTTCAAAGTTTTTCACAATTTTGTGTGATAGAAATAATATTGAGTAAGCTCATGTTACTCTAGATTATAGAAGATCTCGAAATCTAGGCCTGAGGTTTTCACACTCAGTTTGATAGTGATAGGCAGCTATGACAGATACTTGAGCCTGTGGAATAGCAAGGTGGAAGTTCAGGAGGGAGGTAAGTTTACCAGCATTACTCTAAGTGAGGACTGTGGTTTGACCAGGGGAGGTGGGGTGGAGTGGACAATTCCAGGGACCATTTCCAGAGAGGCAGCATGATGACATGGAATCACACAAGATTGAAGTTAGAAAACCTGCATTTGAGTCCCACCACTGCTACTTACTACCCCTGCAACATTGAACCAGTTTGCTTAACTGTGTCTGAGGATAATATTCATTGCCTCAGAGGCCATTGTATTAAGTGAGGAAGCACATATCTTAATACTGAGCGCTTTGCCTGGCCATAGCAGTTTGTAATAAATGTTAGTTTCCCACCTTCCATCTGGGGTGCTTGCTAGACACAAGTATGTGCCCTTAGGCAATTACTTCAGCAATCTGAGCTTTGGTTTATCAGTTCAACTGCAGAAAATGATATCCACCTCACAGAGTTGCTAAAAGAATTGGCAGGTAATGGTTCCAGGAAATAATAGTTTCCCTTTGGGGGTTCAGGATGGCCTCACAGAGGAGATGATCAATAAGTCAAGTCTTGATGGATGAGTAGATGTTTTGTACATCAGCATTTCCAGATTTCATAAGATTTCCCAGCACAATAATTAGTATGCCTATAATTCAGTTTTATTTTATTTATGTTCGTCACATAATTTTGGACCATTGTGTTTTCTTTTTAGTCCTTGTATGACACTGAGTTTTAAAGCTTGTCATGGTAAGGGGCATGTGTTGTGGTCACAGTAAGTGGGAAACAGTATAAAATTGTGTAGAGCTTATTTGGGGATGGATTATAAATGGAACATAAATTGTACACGTGAATTAACGGTTATTTAAAGCTCTTTTAAAAACTGCAGTTTGGGAGGACAGCCCTAATCAAATATTTTGACCTATTGCTTCTACCTAAATAATAAAATATCTTAGGAATTCTGTTATTTTGGCACCTAAATTACATCTCCCAGATTTTCTCTTTCTCATAGAAACAATACAAAAGTTATTTATCAGACCATTGGAAATGATGCTCATTTTACTTACAGCTCATGGAAATGTATGCTTCTCTCCCTCTCTCTCTTTCTGTGTGTGTGGCCCGCCAGCCATGACCCACTTAATTGGGTGTGTAGCAATTTAAGGAATTTGCCTGAGGATTCCCAGGTGAAACAGAGGGAACTCCAGCTCCTGACTTTCTTAGCTTGCCTTCTAGTTGTCGTCTTCTCTACTTCATGTCACTCTTGCTGATGTAACAGTAACAAGCCCGCCAAAAGGGTGGTCCAGGCAAGACACCCCAGTAGGAGCCTTAACCCCAGGGCACCCTCTCCACTCCATCAGCTCTTTCTCCCTGCCCGGGATTCCTACCGTATCTTCCTTTAGCCATGGTTGCCCTAACTCTTCCCTTCTAGTAAAAAGCCACCTTCCATCCTTTTAATGTCTCCCAGAATCCCTCTTCTGCTGTGTATTTCCTTCTCTCCCAGGGATAGCCTTCAACAGCACAATCCACTGAGACTTTACAGAAATATGGGGGAGGGAGGAGAACAGGGAAGAGATTTTTAAACTGAAAGGAGGTCTCTTTTGTTCTTTGGCTTCCTTTGGCGTCCTTGGTATCACAGCATCCTAAAGTGGGTTCTGGTTGGAATGGAGATATAGCTTGTAAGCAAAACAAGTAAACTGAACAGGAAACTCATGGGATGTTGTTACAGGCAACTTTTTTTTCTTTCACTCTCCTTTTAAAAGTAATTCAGTAGAAGTTTTTTCACTGCTCTTGGTTGAAAAGTCAGGTAGTCCCATGACCTTTCTGATCACTCTCAAGTAATAAAAAATCGTAGAAAGTTGACTGAACGGTCTCAATTCAGTTATTAAGTGTCCAGTCTATGTAATAATCAAACCGTGTGACTTGCTTTAAAGTTAAACCTGCTCCCCTCTCCAGACGATAAGCTGCTGCAGGTGAGAGGAGGCCGAGCTTCCTTTTTGCTCTCCTTTCACACATCTTCCCTCATGTTGGTGACCCAGGTTGCTGACTCTGCTGGGTATTCAGAGAAGGAAGAGGAAAAGGCAGGAAATCTCTTACTTGACTAGTCCTTTTGTAAGACATCTTCACTGGGTGGGTTTGAAAGCTCTTTAGAGCTGACTCCTTCTCTCATGGAGTCTTTTGTGGGTTCTGAGACCCTTACAGGGAACATTGAACTATATTTCTCCAGAGGCATATGTTGCATTTTCCTCTAGCTGGCCACTCTTTCCTCAGCTCTGTTTTTTCCAATGGTGCACTCTACACAGACCTTTTCAGCTGGGATTCTGTCACCTTCCCATGAAATTCTCTTAGGTGGGATTTAAAACAGATCTAGACTGAGTCTCTTCCCAATATACCTTCTGTCTAGTCCACAGGAAGCACTCACGTATCGTCTGCCCTGACAGCCTTCAGGAGAATAGTGCCCAACAGACACCTCTCCTTTGCTTGTACCATGAGAGCATCTAATCTTTTAGGTTTTCCAGACAGGATTTAGACCCAGTGCTCTGCATCCCAACAATGGTAAGGAGACCAAATCAAAGCCTCCGATGATCTCACCGAACCTTCTTTCTCTTAACTCGAAGGAGAAGAACCTCACCCCTTCTGCTCAGGAGGGGCCTGCTAGCACAGCTCTCTCCAAAGAAATCCTCTTTCAAGCTCCATTTTCTCAAAACTATTCTATCCTCACTGTGAGTAAGGGATTCAAGAGTCGTGTAATGAGTTTTTGCCCATCCAGTTTGAAATTTTTGTATGGTAGTCTCTTTAAAATGTAGCATCCACTGTTTTGATATCTTAGCTGAAAATGAGGCAGGAACGGCCCCGTTTGAACACCCAGTTACACCAGCTTAGCCTTCGTGTTACATCACAGTTGTTGAACAGTCACTCTACGCTATGTCTTTTTTCTTATCTCTTCTGATCCTTGCAACTACCTCCTTTCAGAGAGAAGGAAATTGAGAGATTATAGGCCTTGTCCGAGAGTGTTCAGATAGTGTTGGGGCTGGGATTGGACGCAGTTTTTCTAAATAGTTCATAATTTCAGTTTTGATTGCCTTTTTAATTAAAGAGTTAAAGGAATGTCTGTAACTTGCAAGTGGATAGATTAAAAATAATTCTTTTAGTATTAATTTCTAGTATTATTGTTTGTGGGTTTTGTGGGGTTTTCTTGGTCAGAAATATAGCCCTGAATGAGTCCTGAGTTTTAGAATGTAGTGAGGTTTGTGTAATGACCTAATAACGTGGGCAATTTTAGTAACTGTTCTATGGGTATGTGAAGTCTATGTACTTGCTTTTTTGTTGTTGGGTACAGAGTTCTGTGGTTTTCTCTTAACTTGAACTCTCATGGCTCCTAGTTCAGGATCTTACACACTGAAGATCTCAATGGCTGAAACAAACACATTTTGGACGTGCTTATAACCAAAATAGCAAATTATCCTTAAAAACATTAGCATGCCTGAAACTCAGCTACAGTTTGTTATTTCATTCCAAGTCAAGCAGGAAGTCCCTTCTAGACCCATAAGATCTGGTGGTGAGGTTTTCTTTCACTTCTAGAACAACTTTGGACAGTGAGGCAGGACATGTGAGTTCTTAGCCCAGCTCTGCCACTAACTTGCAACCTGGGCAAGTTGCCTCCCCCTGAAATATAGAGGTCAAGGCAGAGGTTCTCATGGTCCATTCTGCTTCTCAAAGCCTAAAACTCTGCACTGCTGGCCTCTGGCTGTCCATCCTGAGGGTCACAGGCAGTTCACAGAAGAGGGTGTTCCCAATGAGAGTGAGTGTTTTTTGGAGAAAGCATTACACACATGCAAATGCTGCACGCTGGTCCCTGGGAATTACAAAATCATTATTTAAAAATTGCTGGAACTGCTGGTTTGCAATCAGTTGTAAAATCGCTGGGGTAACCCTTTCCTCGGTATGTTATGTGAATGCTGGACCAAATTAAATTACAAACTAGGTCAGAGGGTAGACCTGGAACGATACACGCAATGCTGGCTGTGTCTTCTTTGTCTAGAACAGCTGCACATGGGCTGGGTGATGTGTGTACTCCCTGAAGGTGATGCAAACACATTTCTAGCGTTCAATGTTGTACTCTTTGTCCCCTGATGCTCTTGACTGTGGGGTGGTTGAAGCTCTCAAATGGGGAAAGCAGAGGGATGTGTAACCTTCTATGCAAAACTTGGTTCATTTTCATCATTTCAAATGTACCGTTGAATCGATATCTTAATTATTTCGTTCATTTTCCCTCTATTGAGCATTCAATACGTATCAAGCTGTGCTATCTTCTGTGGAGACAAAAAGGGCTAGTGGATATTTGTCATTTCTTATCCCACCTAAAGTGAGACATGAGCTAACCATGTTCTAAATATGAATAAATGGGTGCAGTAAGAAAGGGGATGTGGTAAGAAAATGTCCATCTAAATTTCCAGATCAGAAAGTGGTGCATCTCAGGGGAAGGAGTCATGTTCTACCAGTTCAGTGGTCAGAAAAGCCTGCCTTGACCTCACCAGAGCAGTGGGCCTCCCTCCAGCTTCCTTGGAGGCTGCACTGGGGAATGACTCTAGAGGGGGAGTGAGGGCCCTGAGCCTCAAACTCTGAATTCTAGGAAAGGGGTTTCTTGCAAGAATGAATTCAGCCTAATCACTTGAAATTAAGGCAGCAGAGGAAAACGCCCCATCTCTGTTTATAAACGTGCAAAACAATTTGCTAGACACAGCTATTACTCAAGCAAGGGACTGTGCACAGATGGCGGCTTGGGCTGGAGTGGATGCAAGGGCTAGGACTGTGGGCCATTAATCACCATCCACAGATCCACTGCCGGGTGTAAGCGAGCATACTGAGCCGAGGTAGTTTATTGTAGGGGCTTCATGTTGAATCCCAGTCCTGCAGGTAATTAGAGAAACCCTCACAGCCACAGAAATCACCAAAAACCCACAGAGGGGATTTCAGCCAAACCCACATGTCCACACTTTCCCCTCTCATCCTTTCCTGCTCCTTCCTAAATACAGAACACTTCCAGACTGTTGCAACTGTGTGCATTCAATCAATGAATAAAAACATCCATGTCTGCTAGAGGCCAAGCACCCTGAGGAATGCCTGTGTAGATTAGTGAGCTCCTCGTCCAGGTAGGTTACTGTCTAGATGTGGAGATAAGGCAGAGTGTGTGTGTGTGTGTGTGTGTGCACGCTCATGCGTGCGTGCAAAAGGCAAGCAACTCAAGGCAGTGAGTAAGTTTCCCCTCCTCCTTCCTGACTACCTTCTCCTCACCCTTCAAGGTCCCGGCACAGCTGCGCCTTCCTCTGAGCAGCCTTCTCTGACCTTCCAAGACTGGCTGAGTTTTTCTGGCTGTATGTACCCACAGCTGCCTATACTTCCCCCATCATTGCACTTCTCACTCTGAATTGTAATTGCCTGTTAAATTGTTTGTGTCTGCACCTTCCCTATTCTGTGACTTTCGTGGGAGCAGGGACTTCGCTTGTCTGTGTCACTTCCAGCATAATACATGTTTGTTGTCACATTGTATAAACAGTATTGATGATGTTCTCTGAGTATAGAGATGGAACAGGTCATTTTAAGGTGAGGAGAAGGGACTCCAGCTGCCCCTGTGAGATAAGTTGAGAACAGAGGAGAGATGATATGGTTTTACCTAGTGCGGTAGCTCTCAAAGTGTGGTCCCTGGACTGGCAGTGTCGTTACCTGAGAACTTGTTGGACATGCAAATTCTGACCTCATGCCACACCTCCTAGCTCAGAGACTCTGGAGGCAGAGAACCTGGCAATCCTGGTTTTAATAAGCCCTCCCGGTGATTATGATGCAGTGAACTCTCACATACAGATTTGGCTTTACCTGTGACTTTTGGACAAATAGAATTTACCTCATGCGCTACTTTCAGTTGATTGGCAGTGGCTGTTTGAAGCTCTGTGTGAAAGATTCTGAGGCCATGACTGTGCCCAGGATGAAAAAGTACCATGACTGATTAGTGATGTCTGCATGGGTATAGGAGTAAGGGGGTACTCATGTCCCTTGCACCTGTTATCTCTGATCTGGAGCCCCAAAGGCAAGAACAATGCCCTTAAAGATAAGGATGTAACTTCCCCCACATCAGCACTTCCTTAAGGATGAGCATCTCTCCCTAAATTAAGGATTGATTGCTGACCTGCTGTGCTCACCTTGTGACCACTGACCTGCTGTGTTCACCAAAGTGCTATGCCAGCAAAGCAATCTCATGACTATCCTAAAAGGGATGTTCCAATCATATTTGATGCATGCTCTTTGACTCTGTACACCCCCACTTCTTTGGAGTGCTCCATTCCTTTGTGAAAGGACTCTCCCGGGCTATATGGTCCTCAAGGTTGGCTCATAGTAAACTCACCCTAATTTTGATTTATAGATTCGTTATGGATTATTTGCAACAACAGTTGTAAAGAAAAACTGATGAGGATCTGCCCAAACCTTGGGGAGGGGATGAGAGGGTATGGGAGGCACTGCAAATGCCAGAGGGATGAAGACCATTGGGGGCTTCAGAAAAAGGAAAAAAGGCAGATGTTTGACATAAAGTGGCGTTGCATATAAGGGGAACATGGAAATATGAATTTGACTAACATTATCTGCCTTTAATGCAGACATCTAACTTTCCAGCAGATGGAGATGTTACCACGTGAAAGAGAAGTTTGACAGGTGGGCCCAGCCCCAGACTCCCTACTTTGTAGAACAGGCTGGTTGTTTCTTAGGAATGAGGCACAGAGGGGACCCCTAAACTCTGTAGACTCCCAATCTTTAAGTAAATAACACTTTTTAAAAAAATTAGGCACTACCTATGTTCCTAATTCAGAGGGTAAGCTTTTAAATTACGAAAGCCTTAGCCAGTTGTTTCCATCTGGCTCTGGGAGAATTTGACAAAAATCGTTTGTCTTCTGAGCTTTGTGTTTGGAAACCGTGGGCAGAAAAGGGTTCTGTTTGCCTTCGAATCAACATGTATTTGCATTACAGTACTTGATACTTTCGGAGTCAAGGTTTCAGGGGTTTTTTTGTTTTTGTTGTCTTTTCTTTTTTTCCTGGTCCCTAGAGATTCCCTTGGGGCCATGGGCATCGGGGTCAAGTTGTTTTCACAGCTTGCTTGCGTTTTGTTTTAGGCTTCTGAGGACTTGGGCAGAATGCTTTTATCATGTGTTTGAAGAATTGAATAGCTGTGCACCCGAAGCTAGCTGCTAGGCATAACTCATTAACATTTAAAAAACCTGTTTGAGTGGCTAATAGAAAGGGATCTTTTTGACCGACAGTGTTGTCTGGGTGATCTCAGGTGTTGGATAAACATTTTCAGATCTCAGGATGCTGGGTTGGTCATTGTCTCCAAACCAAGTAAGTGGTACTCATGAATCAGGGCTGATAGAGAGGTTAGCAGGAGATAGACAGAATGGCCTTAGGTGTAAAGGGGATAATGTTTTATAACTTGTTTTCCTTCCCTAAAGTCTTTTTCCTAATGAGTTTAAACAAAAGAACTCAGAAGTCATTCAGTACATTTTCAGGAAAACCATAATATGTTCTACTCTTCTTTTAGATTTTAGTCTCAGAATAAATTCCAGGATGGAGATTAATAGGTCACTGGGTATGAATTATGTCACTCAATATCTGCCTTATTTTTCCAAAAGGACCAGCTGTACAAAGATACCGCTTTCACCCGAAACTTGCTTTATGTGCAATCACTTTTTTAAAAAAAGGAAAAAAAGGAATCTTCTTTGTCAATTATAAGTATATACAGCAAAGGCTTAGATGTAAATATTACAGTCTGGTCAGGGAATTTCAGGCATGTAGCTCAGAATCCTGCTCAGCATAGCTTAAGAGAAGCATCTTGGAGATTTCCTTCTCAGCCCAGAACCCCTTTTCCACATTCCTCTAAGTTCAAGCAGAGGTTACCCTCCCTCGGCCCAGGGACCTCTTGCCTCCTGCCAGCCCATGATGTCTGGATCTTCTTTTGATCTTCTCTTTTTTTTCTTGACCCTGAGCTATTTAATCTCTCCTGGGAGAGGCAGGGGCATTTGTTATTTGGCCATCAACAGTTAACTGCTTTTGCGGTTTACACGCATACACAGAACACAAATCCAAATTGCGCTCAGGATATCGCAAATTCTCAGTAAAACCTGAGTCTTTAACAAGAATTTACTCCACCTTGTTTCACATAAATCATCCCTTGAATTTGTCCAGAAAGAGACGATCATTTTGCCATTTTAACACTCTTGAGGGCCTCTTACATTTCTGCCATATAGCTGCTCAGTTCACTCCCCCGGCCTTTCCGTTATTCTTTCATTTGCTCACCAAACTCATACGGAGTCCCCGCTGTGGGCCAGGCACTTTATAGTAGAGAATGCCAGTGAAGCAATGGAAATGTATCACCAGTAATGGGGAATGCAGCAACCTTCACGCATGCTTTATTGGTTTGGGGTCAGTAATGTCATCTTTGTTTTGCATAGGATGGCTGACTTTTCCAGCTGCTAGAATGTGTTCGCTTCCTAAAGGTTTTGTGCTGCTCAGCTCTTCCTGTATGCCCAGCTTCACATGCAGGGGGAAGAACAGAAACCAGAAAACAGAGCTCTGTAGGGCAGAGTGGTCTGCTAGGAGATGACCCCAGCTGCTGGAATCTGGCCACCAATTTTAGTTACTCTTTCCTTAAGGTGTTGATTTGATTCTTTGGAATATTATGTAGGGGGGACAGATTTTTGGAAGTTTATACGGCTTTTGGCGTATTGGCTGCATTTTTTTACTTGTGCTAAAATACACATAACGTAAAATTTGCCGTCTTAACTATTTTTAAGTGTGCATGTCAGTAGTGTCAAGTACATTCGCATTGTTGGGCAGCCAATCTCCAGAATTGTTTTCATCTTACGAAACTGAAACTCTTTATGCATTAAACAATAGCTCCCCATTTCCCCACTCCCCAACCCCTGGCAATATTATTCTGTTTTCTGTCTCTGTGAATTTGACTACTCTAAGTACCTCAAATAAGTGAAATCATACAGTTTCTTTTTGTAACTGGCTTATTTCATAGAGCATCATGTCCGCAAGGTTCTTCCATGTTGTAGCATATGTCAGAATTTACTTCCTTTCTAAGGCTGAATATATTCTGTTGTATGTATACACTAGATTTGGTTTGTCCAGTCATCTGTTGATGGACACTTGAGTTTCTTCCACTTTTTGGCTCTTGTGAATAATGCTGCTATGAACATGGGGGTACAACTATCTCTTCAAGACTCTTACTTCTTTTGGATATATACTCAGAAGTGGAATTGCTAGATCATAAGGTAATTTTATTCTTAAATTTTTGAAAAACTGCCATACTGTTTTCCTTAGTGACTGAAACTATTTCACATTCCCACCAACAGAGCACAAGAGTTCCAATTTCTTCAATCCTCGTCAACACTTATTATTTTCTATTTTTTTGATAGTAGCCATCCTAATGGGTGTAAGATGTTGGTTCCATTTTTAAGGGCAAAATAATAAAACAGATGAACAACGTATCCTAAGAAATCCCTGCGTTTTCAAATAAAAGGATACAAATCAGGAAATGCTAACATTTGCCACTATACACACCTAGTATCAAAACCAAACGGTATCAAAAACCAAACAGGTTGGGCCCCATGGAATCTAGGTCAAAGGTTTAAGAGAGCTTATATTACATTTTCTCTCTGTTTATGTTATCCAGTTTGATTTTCATGGAACTATCTATTTTTGGTGAACTCTTTGTATGGTTTTAACTGGACAAGGAAAGCAGAGGGAGATTAGAGAGGAATACTTAGAAATATTGCTAGAACTGTTGGGAGATTTCTGGATTGCATAAACAAGCTATGGACAGTTTGAGTTTTCTTTACATAGGTCTACAAGGTGAAATCCAGTATTGCATCCTGTATTCCCTATGTCTGCTCTATCGTATAACCTTCCCCTGACCTCCAGCACTCTGAACCCACAGAAAAGACCTTGAATGCCCTTGGTCTAAACTTGAGCTTGCCCATTTGTCAGAGCTTTACCCTGAAGAGAAGTTTACTATATTGAATTATCCAGGAATTTTTCCTGGAGCCTGATCTACATAGGACAGTGGGAAGAGAAGTAGATAATAATCTGGGTTACTCAGTCAGAAAGGTCACATCCTTTCATCTCAAATATATTAGGCATTTAAAGAGAATTCTCTTTTTTTCTGCCCTCCTTCCCCAATTTTTTAGGTAATTATGCCTGGCTAAATCTATCCAAAGGAAACCAGAGCATCAGGCTATAGCTGCATAGTCAATGTGAAGTAGGGGACGGAGTCTAGGAAAAGAGCCAACATCACAAAGGTTTACTGACTATGGCTTGTGCTGTTGGGAGTGTGGGTAGGTGCGCATTCTTTCCAGGTGTCCTGGTCTGTCGTCACGTGTTTTTCACTGAGGCTGTATGCTTATTGATGGGAACTTTTGCTGAAGGAAAAGAATAGTGAGTTTCTCTCTAAGACCTGTGTTTATCAGGGGATGATGGTTGAACTGCTGGAGACTATGGCCCTTCAGAACACAAGAGACTCCCAGAAGAAGAAATATTAAAGCCTCTTCTCTATGCAGATCTAATAACGAAATGAAACTTGCAGGTGGCTATTTGCAAGAACCATAAAGAGAAAGAAAATAGAATATTGAGATCCTGAACAGCGTTCCCAAGGCTTGGCTACTGAGCAGCTGGAGTCCTGAAAGGGAGCCAAAAAGCCATGAAACTGTGCTCCCTGCTCTTCTTCCAGGCGTATTTTAACTTGGCCATGCTGCTGTGACAATTATCAAAGAGGATTAAAAGAAGAGGCAGCTCAGAAGGGCTTTGGAGACAGCCTAACATCAACTAACTACCTAGGGGCAAGGGAAGACGTCTAATAGAGCCTTGAGACTACTGGGGACCACCGCCTAGCCTATTTTGTTACTGCCAAGGGTTGCCACATTTTGATAGAGGTAGATATTTCCATGTCTGCAATTCTTATAAAGCTTCCCAGTGCAGACATTCCACCCCTTCCCTGGACATCTAGTTTCAGGGGAAAGAAAGGAAGCGAATGTTTATTGAGTGCCTGTGCTTTTACAAGCCTCCTCTTATTTGATTCTCAGACAAGTCTGTGAGATAAGCATTGAAATACCCATTTTAACAGATAAGAAAAGCAAGCTTCACAGACATAATTTGTCCAGTGATGCAGCTTAGTAAGTGTCAGGACTCAAATTCAAACTCAGGTAAGGACATGCAAAAACATCCTCTTTCTCTTTTACCTTTGTGCCTTTCAGTAGAGTCCCGAATGTTAGGGACTTTGTCTAAAGGTCTAACCAGCATCTTTTCTGCTGCATTTCTTTGAATCTGCTGCATCTTGAAGGTCCTAATAGACCCCAAAGGCCTTGCATATGGAGCCATAATGCTAGCAGCAGCAGGTTCTGCAAAACAGCTTTGGGTCTCAGTGAGGCTGAGAGGAAGGCTACACCTCATTTAACTCAATGGCCACCTTCCAAATTGTCCCACAGTCAAGAAGTGGGCTGCTTTTCATGCTGCTTCTGTACACATCCTTTGTGTTTCCTTTTTGTCTTTGCCCATCCTTTCTCCCAAATATCACAAAACACTGTTTCAGCCTGAGGTTTCAATTAGGTTCTGGCATGATGAGCTCATGCCACGCTTTGTGTGGCCACGGCGAGAACATCCTTCCCGGTGCTTCCTTTGAGAGGGAGCCGCGGCTGCTGAATTCCCTTTTCATGCCGCCGCAAGGGAACCTCCGTTTCTCATTTGTCCAAATCGTTGTTTGTCTTCGGGAAGTGAAATGCTTGCATTTGATTGTGGTTGGGATGGATTGACGTCTTTTAAAGTCCTGTGGAGGAATGAAAGCCAAGCTTACTCAGGGGGATTATCCCCCTGCATTCAGTCTGGTTGAATGTGGGGGGCTGCCTTCGTTTGGTAAATAGTGTGGAGGGACCCGCCCCTGCCTTTTTCTCCTGGTGGTTGTGCATATTTGGATGGAACGTGTTCTGCCTGCAGAGAGGACCTCAAAAAAAGTCAAATAACTGGGGCCTGAAAGGGACAAACGAGGCTGGCTGGTGAATCCCTTCAGGGTCACAGTTTCTATCTTAAGGTAAAAATGATCACTTTCCACACTTGCCATGTAAATCCAATGGGCCACCTTGCAGGAGTAAATTCACCAAGCCACCAAGGAGGAGAACCTTGGTTCCAGGCTCTTGTAGAAGCTCCAGGAAAAGGCTGGAGTCTAGCTGGTTGAAGCAGCCACTTGCTGGGGTCCTTTGTGTCTGTCCCTGTGTTTGTGCATGTGCAAATGGCCCCTTCTCTGTCTGGCTTACTGTGTATTTTGTTTGGAAAGCTCCTGGCTGTCTGGGATTGTATCTATTCATGCGCCTCTGTACAGAGGCATGTAAATGAGCTTGTTAATTCAACTGAGCAATTGATTAAGCTGTTTTTTAATGTGCTTGGCACTGTCCTAAGCACTAGAGGGAGGTATGAAACAAGGCCCGGGGTGGGGGCGGGGGGTCTCTATCTGTAATCTTGAGCAGCTCGAGGTGTCTTTCTAAGCCTCCTGTTCTTGTCTGTGGACTAAGAAGGGTAGACAAGCTGATTTCTAGAAGGACTCTTCCTGCTCTAAGGTTCTCTGATTAAGGTCATCAGAGATGGGAAAACATCAAGCCAGCTAAAACATAAGACCCATTGTGATTAAGAATACGAATGAATTATGTAGAAAAATGTATCTTTTCGTTGTATCCAGAGTAAGCTTGCTAGCAAATAAAAATAAAGAATGCCCAGTTAAATTTGAGTTTCAGAAAAACAAATAATTTTTAGTATAAGCATGTCCCATGCAATATATGTTGTGCATCTGAAAAATTTAACTGGGCATCCTGCCTTTTACATGGCAAACCTAATCCAGAGAGATCATGAGAACTGAGAACTTAAGGAAGGGGCACCTCTCCAGGCTCACTCCTCTTCAGGCTGTCTTACTCTCTGCTCTCCAGCCACGCTGACCTCTTCCTACTCCTTCTCCTGTCACAGGCCCTTTGTACAGCCTGGTACTCCTGCTTGGGATGGATTCCTCCCCATCCCCTCCATCATAGAACTGACTCATCTTTCAGATTTCAGTTCAAAAGTCACTACCTCGGGAAAGCCTTTCCTGTATGATACCCTAGACAAAGTCAGTTTCTCCGGTCCATGTTCTCTGGGAGACTGTGCCTTCACAGCACCTGTCACAATTTGTATGTTTGTGTATTTCACAAACAGATGCTGAAGGTGGGGTTTGTGTAGGTAGATTAGAACATCAAGGACATTCTAGATAGGTGAACCAGAGAAAAAGAGCCCCAGAGGAGAGAAGGCCCATGCTGTGTTTCCATAAGAGTGAAGAGAGCAGTTGAGACCCACTTGTAGAGAACAGTGTCCTTGAAACCCATCTTAATGGTTGGATGTAGCTGTTCTGAGGACAGCGAAGAACTCAGGATGGCTGTGAGAAGAGTGGTAACATGATGAAAGTCATTATGCAGCGGGCTTTATGAAGCCCCCAAAGGGAGAGCTGAGTCGGAGAGCCTTCCATGGGGCTGCTAAAGGAACAGGCTGTGAGGGTGGCAGAGAGCATCAAGTCAAGAAATACCTGCTAAGCCCTGCTGCCTCGCAGGCACAAAGTGTGTGCTAGGCGTGGACAGTTCACAAAGACTCTAGTGAAAGCCAGGTGGTGCCTAACTCATTGGTTCCTGTAGTCAGAAGTTGAGACGAGGTAGCTGGGATTCCTTGAAGTCTTCTCTTGAATTCTGAGAATTTATTATGCTAAAAAATTCTTTTCCTGAAGACATCAAAACTTTCTTCCTGCTGAAACTTTCTTTTTCCATTGTCTTACCATGTCCGCTTATAAATGTTTAGAAGAGAGAGAGAGCCTTTGTTAGAACCATTGCTTGGTTTTCAGCATGTGGATTTATTGTATCCACCCACGCATTCATACAATAAGTTTTCCACCTTATGGACCAGCCTATGTTGTGTTCCTATCACTGTTGATTGCTTTGGCCTGATGCCAACAGACTGGAAGATACATGTGTACACGCCTCGCCATACACATGTGCACGCATATATACACATACATATATACATATATTTTTTACCTAAGATGATAATAGCAGGAGATGGGAAGTCAGGCTGCCCCGCTCTGGGCATTGCCTGCAGAAGGGGTACCATTTCCTCTGCCTCTGAGTTTCTCTGGCTTCTGAGACTTACTTCACATGGTGTTTATGCCAGAGTTCCCTTTCCTGATTTCCTTCGGAGAGTTCTCAACTCCTCAGTTCTTGACAGGAAAAGCCCACATTGTTTTTCTGGAGGATATGTGTATATTCCATATTTTAATATGTCCATATCTGCTTAGATAGATATACATTTTCCAAAGCCATAAGAAACTGGTTATGACCTCTTGCTTCTATTGAAACTGTCTCACTTCTATTGAAACTGTCAAGCGGCTTTGCTGACAGCTAGCCAAACTGACAGAAGGCCCTTCAAACTTTTACTTTTTATTAAATGTAACATTTTAAGATGTAACACTACATGTCACACAGCTTGAACAGCATGGTGTTTTTTCCATAATGGTATTGTTTTCAGTCACTTTTTCCAACTTTAGATTTACTATGACATGAGAGAAAAAGAAAACATTTTGAAAAAGGTTGGGTAGCTTGGACAAGTTGGCTTAGCCAATTCCCATGAAACTACATGTCTAGGAACTTCCTCCAAATGGGAAGCTACTGTTCCATGTTCTTCTCTCTGGAAAATTACGAAGAATATAAACCATGGTACTTCGTAGAACTCTTGACAAGAATGTTCATTCTTTCTACAAAAACGATGGTCTTGCTTGGCCTGGGCTGCTGGTCTACCTCTGCAACCTCATCTCCTGTCATCTCCCCTCGCTCTCTACTTCAGCCGTGGAGAATGTCTCTCACCCCCTTTTTTTAAAGGTATGCTTTTTTTGGTAAGGAAGATTGGCCCTGAGCTAACATCTTCCTCTTTTTTTTTCTCCCCAAAGCCCCAGTAGATAGTAGTCTATCTAAGTTGTCAGTCCTTCCAGTTCTTCTGTGTGGGACACCACCACAGCATGGCTTGATGAGTGGTGTGTAGGTCCACGTCTGGGATCTGAACCTGTGAACTTGGGGCTGCCGAAGTAGAGCATGTGAACTTAACCACTACTGGGCCGCTGGGCCAGCCCCCTCTCTCACTCGTTGAATGGGCATATTCCTGGCCTTTGGGTGTAGCCCTTGGTATACCTCTACCATGAATGATCTTCTCCCCTCCCCTCCACTCCCCTTCACACAATAAACTATCCTTCACAGTTATAATTTCCCATCTATTTGTATGAATATTAATGAATACCTGTCTTCCCTATGAGACTGTAGTTGCATGAGGTTGAGGACTTGGTCTCTTTTTCTTATCATTTCCTCAACACATTGTAACACCTGGAATGAGGTAGACTCTTAATAAATACTTGCTGAGTGAATGGATTCATAAAGTGAATGAATGCTGATTGCCCATTGAAGGCAGAGACTCTGTCTTATTAATAACTTGCTTAAACCTAGATCCTGGCACACAATAGGTGCCTAATAAATGTTTGTTGGGTGAACGAACGAGCATTGCTCCATATGTGGCATCATGTCAAGTACTGTACTTGAACTCAAGGAGGCGAGTTTCTGCTTAGAGAGATAATCTGTGCTCATATGAAAGAATTAAGAGTTCAGAGGGGCACTGAGAATAAGAATTCTGCTTCTGAGTCAAACCTGGATTTTTGAATCCTGCTGGCTCCACCACTTTCTGGTGGTGTGGGTTTTAGCAAGTTAGTTAACCTCACTGAGTCTTGGGTTCCCATGTATAACATGGGATAATAATAGTATCTATTTCAATGAGTTGTAAGGATAATATGGAATAATACCTATGCAGTGTCTCATACGGTACTTGGTACACTGCAAGTACTATCTAACTAGCCATGTTAGGTATTATTATTCTTAATCTAGAGAATCTCTATGCCTTTTAACTGTAGTGGGGTCATTGACAGTCAGCGTGACTCTAGGCAAATCTTTTCACTTTTCTAAGCTTCAGTTTTCTACCATGTAAAATGAGAGAATTAGGTGATAGATTCCTTCTAGGTGTGACATTCTATATCAGGTAGACATAGCAAGATCAATGTGGCTGAGTCTGATCAGGGGAAGCTTCCAGGAGCAGGTGGGCTGAGCCTCAGCTGGAAGCTCAGGCAAAGAAGAGAATGTGAGGTATCCCAGCCAGGGGGAACAGCTTGTGCAAAGCCGCGGTGTGGGAAGGGGCAAGGGGCATCTGGGGAGGGAGTGGAGTGGGGAAAGTTGTTGGTTAGGAGTGGTGGGAGAGGAGTATAGAGCTACGAGAGGGGAGTGACCTGAAGAAGGTAGGTTTGGGGATAGGATAGGTTGAGCTGGATGAATGGGGAGAAGGCAGGGAGCCTGAGTCATGGAGACCAGCTAGGAGATTGTGTAGACCTTCTGGCACAGGCTGATGGCCTGGGCTGGAGTTTGGCAGGAGGAATGGGGAGGGGAGAATCCAGAATGAAAGAATGACTCAGCCTGGTGGCCGAGCAGATATAGAGAGCGAAAGAGGTTTCTTCGATGCTTGCTGCCTCAGACAGAAATGTGTCCTGTCCTTGAGAATATTGGATTGTGCTCTAGAAAGTTGCATCAGTGGTTGGCAACCCAGCAGAGGACCCGGCATCCACCAGCGGAGGGTTAGACCCTGCTCATTGGACGTTGACAGCCATGGGGAGAAGGCGAGTACTAAGTTCTATTTCTGCTCACAACACTCTGACACCAAACATATAAGTTTTCTACACCCAGCAATTCTCTAGTTCTCTGCAAACACCACCTGGGTGTCCTACAGTTTAATTTTGATGCTAACCACCTGGAGTTAGTGCAGACCCCACAGGTTAAGGGCTCAGTCCCGCAAGACTGCCCCCTGCTTCGGACACCAATTGCAAGTAGTGGGTCCCCAAGTTACCACACTTCTGTCCAACTTGCTGCAAATAGGAGATTCCCATGACCTCCTCTTCAGGGTCGATAATTTGCTAGAATGCCTCATAGAACTTAGGAAAACAGTTTACTTAATATTACCACTTTATTATAAAAGGTACAACTCAGGAACATCCAGATGGAAGAGATACATAGGGCAAGGTATGGGGGAATGGCACAGAGCTTCTCTGCCTTCTCTGGGCATGCCAGCCTCCCAGCACGTGCATATGTTCACCAACTCTAAAGCTTTCTGAACCCCATTGTTTAGAGTTTTCATGGTGGTTCCATGATATATGCATGATTGATTAAATCATTGGCTATTGGTGATTAACCTGATCTCCAGGCCCTCTACCCTCCCCAGCCTGTTCCCCAGAGGTAAGGGGATAACGCTGAAAGTTCCAATTTTCTAATCATGCTTGTTTTTTCTGGTGACCAGCCCCCATCCTGAACCTATATAGGGGCCCACTAAGAGTCAACTCATTAGCATAAACTCAGGTTTGTTTGGAAGGGGCTTGTTATGAATAACAAAAGATGCTCCTCTCATCCCTATCACTCAGGAAATTACAAGTTTATTAGAAGCTCTGTACCAGGAACTGAGGACAGAAAACAAATATATTTCTCATTATATCACAATATCACAGTGGGAGTAGAGGGAGAGGTTGCCAGCCAGCTCTCTTGTCCAGCACCAGCTCTGCACAGATGTCATGAAACTGATGGGAGTAGCTCAGCGAATTGGGTAGGTGATAGGGGCTCAGCCTTAGGAATCCAGAACAGAAACTGAGGCCATTCTCTGGGACCATTGCAGAGAGGCAGGAAACGGGCTTCCTTTAGCTGGCTGCCCTGGGGGAGACACAGAGTCCCCAGGTACCCAAGAGATCCAAGCATGATGGGGCTGGGTAGATACCCTGGCCTCGAGTAAGTGGCTTCGGGGTAGGTGGTGTACAGGTATATCCTTGTGGCAGCACAGCCATGGGAAGCTCTGTTTGGAGTTGATTTGGGTTCCAGCACAGGACAGGAGGGTGGTGGTGTAGTGACAGCACAAGGGCAGTGGAGTCCCACAGGGCTGGGCTCCAAGCTGAGCTCTACCACTTACCAACTAGGCAGTCATGAGCAAGGCACTACAATTGCCTGAGCCTCAGTGTCCTCATCCTTCATAGGTGAGGATTAGCTGATAGTCTGGCATATAGTAAGTGCTCAATAAACAATAGACATAGTAAAAATTATCAAAGGTGGCAGTAGGTTAGGCAGCAAAATCCAAATGCAGATGCTAAGGAAAGAGAAGTTCCTTTTCCTTCTCTGTTTTCTTTTCTGCACATTGTGGACCATGCCTGACAACTCAGAAAGGAACTTCCCCCTTGCAAATTTTCTTGATGATTGCAGTCTTGAGTGGCTGGCTTGCATGTATAAAACTGTAACCTTTTATTTAGTTAGCCAAACATTATTCTGTATGTCAGCTTTGGCACTGTATTCCCAGTAGTGGTTTGGTTGCTAGGTAGGTCTCCTTTCTCCATTCTCGTTCAACAGCACCAATTAGAGCAGTGGTTCTCAAAGCAGTTCCTGGACTAGCAGCATTAGCATTGCTGGGGAACTTGTTAGAAATGCAGATTCTGGGGCTCCACCCCAGACCTAATGAATCAGAAACTGTAAGGGTGGAGTCCATCAATCTGCATTCTAACAAGGTTTCCAGGGGATTCTGAGTACACTAAAGTTTGAGAACCACTGCATTAGTGTTACCAGCTAGAACTCTGTTTCAGTGAGAGTGAGGCTAAAAGGAATTTAACATCTGTGGAACACTGAACCGATGTCTTTTCAGAATTTAAAAAAGACATTTTTGTTCACTGTTTCTAATGCAGATCTCCAACCCTGTTAAGACTGTCAGTTAAATAAGATTTAGTAGGGCATTGCATGTGGACTTTTAAAGCACGTAGTCAGAAATGTGGGACAGAAGGTTAGGGATATTACACAATTGATAAGCTGTATGCTTGTGCATTTAAGTTTTAATAGTGGAATGTGCCCCAAACAATTTCCTTTTCAGAACAGGAAAAGCTAAGAATATACAGTCTCGCCCATCTTCTCTTCTGACTTTTTCAGAACAGTTTTTTAATTCCAGGGAAGAGTCTGGGCTCTCAGAAGCATTCTCCTCATCTTATTTTCCATAACTTTGTGCTGGAAAATGCAGTCTGGGGGAAAGCAGTTTAAATAGTAATCATCCGCGTCTAGGGCAGAATTTGGAGTCCAAGGGCAGGCAGATCCTTTGTCATAAACAGGAGGAAGGCCGCACAGATAATGCAGTCCGTGGAGGTCAAGTCTGGCACAGCTCTGGCTCCGGCTGCCTCTGGGTTATTCACCCCAACTGAATGCTGCAGCCTCCGTGCCCATTGCTGGGGCTGGGAGCAAACCCCTTTTTATTTTGTTTAAACACTGCATACACGCTTAAGACATTGCATCCACATGTTTCTAATTCGTTTACACTTCACTCATCAGCATGTGTTGGGTGAGCACCCCGCCACGGCTGAGTTTTATGAGCTGCGTTTACGAGGCTGCTTTTCTTGAACAGGGATATCATATATTCTACCAAAAAAATGGAATTTGAGCCTGGGAAATGAGGGCTTGGGTGCTAAACTTGGAGTGAACTTGTGAAGTTTGAAGGGATCCAAAACTCGGCACAGATGTTATCCATTCTCCAGGAATAGCCTCACATATTTATTCACAGAATCTCCCCTCTTTTCTTACCTGAAATTTTCTCCCTATTTAAATGAGGGCGAGAGAATGTGCCATTGTGGGAAAAGCTTGAACCTCGTTTCCTGCCACTTTGGGGAGCCTCCCTTGCTTACTAAGAGCTAGTGCAAACCTAAGTGATAGCAGAGGTACCTAAAATCTAGAACCGCGATACTTCAGCAACATTTTGCTTTCCTAGAAAGCAACATTTTGTTCTTCCACTTGTGTAGAGTCCCTAAAAAGATGGCAAGGAATTTTACAGTTTTGCGTTAATTTTGAATAGATGGGAGGGACCTACCATTGATAGAGGCTGTGCAGAAGGATTCCATTTTTCAGAACCTGAGTTGTTGAGGTTATTTTTTGCATTCTTTTTAAAAATAGTTTCTTATTATTCTGAGTTATGCATGTATATATCTTACACTCAACAAGCTCTACAAACTTTACTCCTTCTCTAATATTTCTTCCTCCCCAACTATTTTAGCTGTTCTTTCGATATTACCATCTTATCCTTAAATAATGCTACATTGTTACTTCTAGATTTTTCAGTTTCAGATATTTTTTGTTGAAGATGAGGATGTCTCCATCTTTCATCATCCTCTCCGTCCACCTCTCCACACGTGCATATGCACACTTCCCATTCCACAGCCTCCCAATGTAATTATGTTGTAATTTTGGTTAGATTAATAACCATTGCTTACAGTATGACCATGTGCATGCTCTTCACAGTTGAGCCATATAGAGCACTAGCTTAGGTCAGATCTCCAGGATGCTGATGCTGAGGCAGAGATTTGTGCCTAGTATTTACGGGGGAGAGACCCTGGAACAACACCTGTGAGGGGTGTGAGAGGCAGGATTGCTATGCTCTGAGCTGGGATTGCCCTGCAGAGTTACCCAAAATTGAGACAGGGTGGGCCTTTGTACAATCACCTGGACCAGTCATTGGATGAGGGCTTTCCTGTGGAGGAGGTTTAATCTTAGGTGAGGTGGTTCCCTTAGGCTGAGGGCGAGTTCCAGAAAGACATATCTGTGAGCTCCCAGCAAGCAACACTCCCAGCTGCCCGGGGAATTCTGATTTGGATTGAGGGGGTCATGGTAGATAATCTGGGTATCACACTGTAGTTTCCAGTCCATATACTATGATTACTTTGCTTTTCCTGAAATATTTTGTTCTATGGTGCTAATGAATACTTTTTTGTTTTTAGTTTGTCTATTTTTTTATGTTCTTCAGACTAATGCAACCCCAAGCTCTTCTAAACTGAGCAAATCTTTGGATAATTTGATATCTCAATATCTTAACATTTACTTGGTGTCTTATCTTTTTCATCTTCTTGAAGAAATCTCTCCTGGAGCCTTCTGACCTGCCGTAGTGTCTCCCTATTGCACATCTGTCTTATCAGGATAACCCTTCACTCTAGTCCTAGGCCTTCTCTTTGCTGGGTTAGATCTTCTATTTCCTGGGTCCCACACCTTCTGTTTTCTTGGTTTATTCCTTCATGTGGTAGCATATGTCCTCTAATAGGGTACGTGAGAGTAAATTGTGCGAGAATTGAATTTCTGAAAATGCCTTTATTTTTTCTTAAGAATTGATAACTTGACTAGATATAGAATTCTGGAAATTACTTTCCCTGAAAAATTATGAGGCATTGCTCACTTACCTTCTAGCTTTCAAAGTTGTTGTTGAGAAATTCAATACCATTTTATTTATTTGTTTGTTTCCTCTCTGGTAGGCTGTGTTCTCTTTTCTTTGTCCCAAGTGTCTTGAAATTTCACAGCCTTGTGTGGTTCATTATTATCCATGCTCTGGGAGACACTTCTCCGTGAGTCTCTTATGCTCCTACAGGTCTCTGTGAAGTATGCCAAGTATGCAAGGCCCTGCCCCCTAAAACCAGGTTATTTCTCAAGGTTGTGTTTATAGTGAGCAACCTTGGAGGGTGAGCTACATCTCCATCCAAGACGAAGAAAGGGCTCCTGATTGCTTCCCATAAAAGCAGTGGGTTCCTCCAGCTCAGTGTTCTTCAGCTGCATGTGCAGGATCCATCTGGGCTCCTACACATTGCCCCTCTGGGACTTGGGGCCAAGGGGAACTGGCAAACATGCTGATGCTTGTGCTGCTTGCTCTTCCATGAGTAAAAAGTCCTTTGTCTGACTCAGAGTCTTGTATCTTCTGTCTGTATCCGTGAAACAGTAACAGGCTAACATTAATTATAAGTAGGGTAAAATCAAATCCCACCCGAACACCATTGTCCTGGGCACTTGGTAGTCTCCTTGAATCTGGAAACAGAAATTTATTTTTTTGAGTTATTTCTTTGATAATTTCCTGGGGATTTAGGAAGCTAATTGCTGCTGCTCTGGTTTTTTTTTTTTTTTTGGTGAGGAAGATTGGCCCTGAGCTAACATCTGTTGCCAATCTTCTTCTTTTTGCCTGAGGAAGATTGTTGCTGAGGTAACATCATGACAATATTCCTCTGTTTTGTATGTGGGACACCCCCACAGCATGGCTTGATGAGTGGTGTGCAGGTCCGTTACCAGGATCTGAACCCGCGAACCCCAAGCCACCGAAGTGGAGTGCGCGAATTTAACCACTGTGCCATTGGGGTGGTTCCTGCTGCTTCTTTTTAAAAAATAACAGCTTTGGGGGCTGGCCTGGTGGCACAGCGGTTAAGTGCACATGTTCTACTTTGGCAGCCCAGGGTTCGTCGGTTTGGATCCCAGTTGCAGACATGGCACTGCTTGGCAAGCCATGCTGTGGTGGGTGTCCCACATAGAAAGTAGAGGAAGATGGGCACAGATGTTAGCTCAGGGCCAGTCTTCCTCAGCAAAAAGAGGAGGATTGGCAGCAGTTAGCTCAGGGTTAATCTTCCTCAAAAAAAAAAAAACCCAAAGAAACCCCAGCTTTACTGAGATAAAATTCACATATCATAAAAGCCACTAATTTATTTATTTATTTGAAGAAGATTAACCCTGAGTAACTGCTGCCAATCCTCCTCTTTTTGCTGAGGAAGACTGGCCCTGAGCTCACATCCATGGCCATCTTCCTCTACTTTATATGTGGGACACCTACCACAGCATGGCGTGCCAAGCGGTGCTATGTCTGCAACCGGGATCCAAACTGGTGAACCCCGGGCCACCAAAGTGGAATGTGTGCACTTAACTGCTGTGCCACCAGGCCAGCCCCAAAGCCACTACTTTAAATAGTATAATTTAATGCATTTAGAGAGTTGTGCAACCATCATCACTGTGTAATTTCAGAACATTGTCGTCTTCCCAAGAAGAAAGTCCATACCCATAACAGTCGCTCCACATTCTTTTCTCCCTCTAGCCCCTAGCTACCACTAATCTACTTTCTTCCTCTATAGATTTGCCTATTCTGGACATTTCATATAAATGTAATTATACAGTGTGTGACCTTTTGTGACTGGCGTTTTTCACGTGGCATAATGTTTTCAAGGTTCATCCGTTGTAGCGTATATTAGTACTTCATTCCTTTCTATTGTCAAATAATACTCCATGTGTGGATAGACCACATTTTGTTTATCCACTCATCAGTTGAGGGACATTTCGATTGTTTCCACTTTTTAGCTATTATGAACAATGCTGCTATGAATATTCATGAACAAGTTTTTGTGAAGACATATGTTTTCATTTCTCATAGGTGTATACCTAGAAGTGGAATTGCTGAGTCATGTGATAACTCTATGTTTAGCATTCTGAGGAGCTGCCAAATGTATTCCAAGGAAGCTGTTCCATTTTACAATCCTCTCAGCATTGTGCGAGGGTTATGATTTCTCTACATCCTTGCCAACACTTCTTATTGTCTTTTTATTTTAGCCATCCTAGTGTGTGTATTGTATCCCATTGTGGTTTTGATTTGTATTTCCCTGATGACTAATGATATTAAGCATCTTTTCATGTGCTTAATAGCCATTTGTATATCTTCTTTGGAGAAATGTCTAATCAAATACTTTGTCCAGTTTTTAATTGGATTATCTTCTTATTATTGAATTATAAAAGTTCTTTATAGGTTCTGTATACAAATCCCTTATATGATATGTGATTTGCAAAACTTTTGTCACTTTCCATGGGTTGTCATTTCATTTTCTCAATGGAGTTCTGTGATGAAGTCCAATTTATCTATATTTTCTTTTGTCACCTGTGCTTTTGATATCCTGTTATCTAAGAAACCATTGATGAATCCAAGATCATTAAGATTTATGCCTGTTTTCTTCTAAGAATTTTATAGTTTTAGCTCTTATATTGAGCTTGATGCATTTTGAGTTAAGTTTTATATATTGTGTCAGGTAGGGGTCCAGCTTCATTCTTTTGCATGTAGATATGCAAAGTTGTCCCAAGAACATTTGTTACACAAAGACTATTCTTTCTCTGTTGTGTTGTCTTGGTACTCTTGTCAAAAATCAATTGACCATAAATCATACTTTGTATGATTTCAATCCTTTAAAATTTTTTAAGGCTGTTTTATGACCTAACATTTGTTCCCTCCTGGAGAATGTTTCATGTGCACTTGGCAAGAATGTGTATTCTGCTGTTGTTAGGTGGAACGTTCTATAGGTATCTGTTAGGTCTACTTGGCTTATAGTATTGTTCAAGTCTTCCATATCCTTGTCGATCTTTTGTCTAGTTCCATCCATTATTGAAAGTGGGTATCAACGTTTCAAACTATTATTGTTGAGTTGTCTATTTCTCCTTTCAATTCTGTCAGATTTTAACTTCATGTATTTTGGGGCTCCATGTTGTCTTCCTGATGGATTGACCCTTTTATCATTATAAAATGCTCTTATTTGTCTCTAGTAACAATTTTTGTCTTAAAGTCTATTTTTTCTGTTACTAGTATAGCCAATCCAACTGTCTTTTGCCAGTATTCTCATTGCTTTTATGAAGGAGTCAATTTTCAAAGAGTTTTAGCTAACCATTCTGGAAAGTGGAACTTCTAACTACTTCTTAAACACCCTTACAGATAATTTTTCTGTTTTTAGGCCTGCTTTCTCCCCTATTTCCAAAGTTACCTTTTGGAGGCACTACAATACTAGGTAGCTTTGTTGCTTCAATTCCTGCTTAGGATCAGTTTTCTTGGGTCTGCTAAGTCATTTCCATGGGTCCTTCTGCATCCCACCTTCCAAAATTGTTTCACTGTTAACTCCTTTTCTATCTTCTTTGTCCCTTATCTCTTAAAAATGTCTTAACTCCTACATCAACGGGTTTTCCAAGGAACCAGAGTTCAATGAATGATACAAATATTTAACATGTATTTGAGTTTCTGGTTTAGGAGCCAGAGGTGAGGCCCAAGAATCTGCATTTTCAACAAGTTCCCAGGTGATGCTGATGCTTCTGGTCCCAGGACCACTCTGAGAATCACTACCTCCTGTGTGGAACGTAAAGGTGTTCCCTTTGGAGGTGGGGTGGACATGCAGGAGGCAAATGAGAACAAAGAGAGAGAGGGAGAGATAAGAGGGAGATAAGCAGGGAGGAGAAGGATGTAGCCCTTTGCTCTTGTCCCATCACTCCCAGCTCATGGCCACTCTTCTGTTTTCCCTCTCTCCCTGCATTGATAAAACCGTGACAAAATTTGCTTAGGGAAGGAACTCTTGGCATCAGAACTGTAATTCTATTTAAAGAAAAAAAAGGAGGGAGGATGAAGTCACTATGCATGGAAAAACCTTAAACTGAAGCCCTGCAAATGTATTTTTATGTAGACTTTTAAAATGCTTCAGGAGTATATGCAGGGCCTAGAGAAATCAGTCCTCATGTAATTTTTTTTTTTTTTTTAGATTTTTAAAATTTTTTCCTTTTTCTCCCCAAAGCCCCCCGGTACATAGTTGTATATTCTTCGTTGTGGGTCCTTCTAGTTGTGGCATGTGGGACGCTGCCTCAGTGTGGCTTGATGAGCAGTGCCATGTCCGCGCCCAGGATTGGAACCAACAAAACACTGGGCCGCCTGCAGCGGAGCGCACGCACTTAACCACTCGGCCACGGGGCCAGCCCAGTCCCCATGTAATTTTATGAGGAGCACTAGGTTGAGTCTTGCTAAGGCAGCAGGATTCTAGGCAATTTTGTTAGGTGGTCACTTGTCTGCAGGTTTCAGATACCTCCAAGGATCTCCCTTGTTCCTTGTTGCAAGTGTGAAAAGGCAGGGATGCTTTCTGAGCCACACAGGCAGACAGTCAGACCTAGTGGCTGGTTTGGGCCACAGGAAGGAGGAGCCCAGACTTCGGCCATTCCTCTGGGCTATTTTCATGCAGCCATTTGGAGATTCTGCCATAATTACCTCATTTAGCCATGTTTTTGGTTCTCAGGATGTTC
The DNA here is from genome assembly GCF_021613505.1 of Equus quagga. NCBI lineage: Eukaryota > Metazoa > Chordata > Mammalia > Perissodactyla > Equidae > Equus > Equus quagga. The sequence continues at coordinate 64,220,238 of NC_060268.1, forward strand.
TTCTATCGTGTGCTTGCAAGAGAAATAAAATTGTGGCTGCCAAAGATAGTATCCCAAAGGAGAGAGGGAGTCGGGGGGAAGCCAAGAGAAGTGAGAGCTCAAAGCCCTGGCCCCAGGTGCAGCTGCCTTGGAGACACTTTATTACTGAAAATGCAGTGCACCTGGAGAGTTCCTGCTCGCACTTCAGAACGTGGGGAGCTGGGAAGAGAGGAAACAGATTCTGGATAGATGACATGGGAAAGCAAGTTGTAGGAGGCTAAGTTAACCTCTAACTTTTTGCTTCCTTTCTTAGGCCTGTTGTGGTTGTGGTGTTGTCTTTAATCTATAAAATGATGGTTTGGTTTTAGATGATTCCCAAAGGTTCTTCCATCTTTGGTCTTCTGGGATTTTTCCAAGCTCACCTCTTAGATCTTTTGGGAAGCCAAGGTAGGAAACCAAGTCTCTTGACTTTAAGATAGAGCTCAGAGGACATAGAAGATTCAATCTTCTGTAAACTGTGTGGTCCCAGAGGCCACACGTTGTTTCCTGTTAGCGGTTTTCAATGGCCTTGGAGTGGAAGGAAGTTCATGGCTATGACAGTCAGGCAGCCGCACTAGGGAAAATATGATAGATTGTGTTGTGTAGGAAAAAGTCAGTATTATCCAATCCAGTAATCAGATTTTCAGACAAAGGCATGACCCTGGAACACATTGTCCATGGCTGAGCATAGCATTAGTCTTGTCTCCAAAAGCAGTTAAAAAAAAAAAAACGTGTACTTGGCTTGTCTCTCTCTTTTGGGTATGGAAATATATCTTGCCTGAAAATTTTTCTCATTCATTTTTTGGAGGCAACTAAATTGCTCTGAAGATATTAGTTGTAGCAATAATTAATTTAGCATTTATTGAGCACCAACTGTATGCCAGGCTCTGTGTGAAGTGATAGAAATATAGAGAAAGACTCTGAGGTAGGGGAATACATCTCATGTGGAGAGGGGAGAGAAAGGCAAAAAAAAAAAAAGAAAAGGGCTAATATTCATTTATCCCTCCCTCCTTTTATTCTTCAGGGATTTGTTAACCATTTGCTGTGTGCACAGCTCTGTACTAGGTGCTGGGGATCCAAAAGTGAATCAGACAGTCATACCCTGTGGTCCTTCAAGACCATGCTTCCATGAAGCTTGATGAATCCTGTAGTGGAAGAGGCCAGATTGCCCTGTGATGGGTGGATATATAGGTGACATCAAGATCCTGGAGGGCTTCCCAGAGGAGGTGACCTGGGAACTAAAACAGAAGTACAAATGGGTGCTAGCCAAGTGAAGGAAAGACAGAAGGACCACCTGAGCAATGGCTGAACAGAGGAAGTGCTTAATTGGGTATAGAATGTGGATGTAAGGACGAACAATAGGAAATGAGACTATAAAAGTAGGTGAAGTTCATCTCTTGAAAGATGTTTGATCCCTTGCATAGGACTTTGGACTTCAACCTGAGGTGATGGGGAAATCACTTAAATATCTCATGATGCAGGAATTATTACAGGAAACGGCAGCCATTGAAAAGGGCATAAAGATGATGTAACTGTGTAGATTTTAAGTAAAAAAAAAAAAAAGCAGAACATAAAAGTTGTGTACTCACTGTGATTGCTGATATATAAAATATAATTTTGACTCTGGCAAAGCATAGGAGGATGTCTAAGGGTAGACTCTATTATTTGCATTGTGAGATTCTTTAAGAGTTCCTTTGTAATAGTCACTCAGCATCAAATCTCTCCTCTGTGCCAGCAGATGAGGATACAGCTTCCTCCTTCTACCATCAGATCTGGAGAGAGCGAATAACTTTCATGCAGTTTTAAAAAGTGTGTGATTATGAAACATCTAGGCAAATCTATAGAGACAGAAAATGGATTGGTAGCTGCTAAGGTCTGGAGGGAGGAAGGAATTGGAAGTGACAGCTAACAGGCCCAGGGTTTCTTATTCGGGTGATGGAAACGTTCTGGAATTAGTTAGTGGTAATGGTTGTACAACATTGTGAATGTACTAAAAACCACTGAATCGTACTCTTTGCTTAAAATGGTTAATTTTATGTTATGTGAACTTTATTTCAATAAAAAGTACAAGAAGAAAAAGATGCTGATTGACTTTTTTTTGTGGCTAGTAAAGGGCAATCGGAAGTGTGAATTGAACTGCCAGGCAATGGGCTACCGCTTCTACGTACGGCAAGCTGAGAAGGTCATTGATGGTACCCCCTGCGACCAGAACGGCACGGCCATCTGCGTGTCTGGGCAGTGCAAGGTAAGTACCCCTGGGCTTGGCTATCTGGAGTGGATTCTTGGGTGTTCTATCTGTGACTGTGAATCTATTGCTTGCCGGGCTGTGACCTGCTACCCCCAGTCCGTGGTCCCCCTTGAACCGTGAGCTCTGGGAAGTGGGCGAAGACAGGGCAGCTTTGTCCACTCTGTGCTTTTGATCTTGGGAAGTCGCCATGCCTCCCTCTGGCACGTCAGTCAAGTGGTTTATGTTTACATCACGTGCTTCAGAAGGGACACAGCGATCTTTCCTCCTTGGGTCTGGAGCTCCTTCCTTACCTCTGAAGTGGAGGTTATGCAAAGGGCACTGCCGGATCAGGCAAGAAACGGTTGGCGTCGTGAGGGTGGCATTTTAAGAGCATGGCGTATTTTATCGTGCCTCCCACCAGATGGGGCAGGCTTCCAAATGAAAGTTGTCTGGTGCCTTTTATAGCAGAAGTTGTTCTTTAAACAGGAAGAGCTTGCAGCCTCCTTGGACTTCTGAAGTCTGTTCCAGGAACACCCCGCCCTGCATTCGCAAACATTCTGGGCTTAAGAGAATCCTTGTGGGATGCTAACCTTTGACAGAAAGAGGCATTTAGTTGAAAATAGTCATCTTCGATGAGATGGCACGGATTCCATTACCACATTAATTTGGGCCTGGGCCACCACCCTCCTTTCATCTGTGAATGTAACAGTGGAGCTGAGACTCTAGCAGGTAAATGACTCTTTGGAGCCCAGACTAAGATTCTGTCTTAATTAACACTGAACAGCTGGCAGGACTGAGTTTCATCCAAGGAAGAGGTCTTGGCTATCACATCTGAAAGTTCCTGTTATACTTCGAATGTAAATCGCCACAATGTGTAGTGTTAGAGCTAATCAAGTGTGATTTATAAGCACAACCTTCCTCCTCTGGCCTTGTTTTAATGAGGAGGTTTCAAATAGAATACAAAATAGCTTATCAAAGCAGCAGGGCTATTCTCAGATTTCTAATGAAATCAGCCGTCATTTGATATGTGATGCGTGTGAGGTGTCTTTGGAAAGCAAAACCTCAAAGAATTAGGACATGGTATGGAAGACAGAGAGAGCATGATGGGAAGCACGCGGGAGGCTGACACCTATCTGGCCTCCAATTTTCCAGTCCTTTGGAGAAACCACTGGGTTTCACTCATCCTCTCTGAGCCTCGCCATCCTCAGTTAATACCCAAAGGAGTTCTGTTAGAGTTTTGTGGTGTCCAGCTCAAATGGCTCTGCTTCTAAATGTTGCTAAGCCTGAAGTGATGGACCTTATGGCAGCTTAGCCTTTTCTTTCAGGTCCTGACTCAACTGTTTTATTTCCTGAATATAGGTGCATACTCCCAGGAGGTGGTGTGGTGGTTAAAAACATGCCCTCTGAAACCAAACTACTTGGGTTCAAATCCTGCCTCTTCCACTGATTTACTGCATGATCTTGCACAAGTTACGTAAGCTTTCTGTAACTCTGTCCCTAATCTGCAACATGAGGAGGATGATGCCTACCTCGTGTCGTAGGGAAGAACCACGAACTAACCCACGTAAAGCTCTTATAACAGGTCTGGCACTTAGTAAGCATGCTGGCCTTTATTAGCATTGTGATTGTTTGTGCCCACCTAGGGCCTGTCGTATTTGAATTTTCTATGCAAAAGTATTTTCTCTTTTTTTTTTGGTAGATTATAAATTTATGCGATTCTCATCTTTTGAGGCAAGTTCTCACACTGTAATGTGAACCAGCAGAGAACTGCGGAGTCCAACTTGGTAGATCCGGGGAAGGGCCCGAGCACCTGCTTTTCTGACAAGCTCCTGTGTGACACAGATACGCTGGTCCATGGATCATACTCGGAGCAGCAAAGTTTTAAAGGATACTTTGATTAAAATCTAGTTAACAGAGAATCAGAAACGTAAATATGGAGTGGTGCAGTGACTTGGAAGGAAGGTGAAATGTGGTCTCTGTCCACTGGGGGAGCATGTTTTCTTAGGGCTGCGTTAAGTGTCTCTGAACTGATGATAGGAAGGAAAAACAAACACTAATGAGGACGTGGGTATGGATTCTTACTAATTGATGAAAACCATTCAGACTGTAGGGCAACCCAGTCTTAATTGCTAAAAGACTGAGGCAGGCGTTCTCCAGGACGTGAGCAGATTAATAGGAATTTGGTGTTACAAGAACGACTTTGGTGTTACTTCATGTTTGCTCTCTGTGCCCTTGCCTGAAATTCGCTCACTGAAGTTGTTGGACCCGCTGACTGTCCTCGTCCTCTTTCGAACTTCGGTTTAAATAATCAGAAGTGCATTTGCTTCCCAGGCTGACATTCTGTTTACCCTGTGACTTCCAAAGGGGAAAGTGTCCTTTTCTGAATATTTGGTCAGAGGCCCAGAATTCAAATTGCTGTCTCTGCCTCGCTGACTTGCGGCTGAGAGCACTGTGACTTGTGGACAGTTCCTGCTAAGATGTGTGTCTGTGTCTGAAATAGTGCCAGGAAGCCTCTGCTGGCCACGTAATGTTGAAAGCAAACCCAGGCCTGCAACAAAAATTAATGAAAAGGGACAAGCATTAAATAAGTATGCAAGCTGAACCCACAAAAGGGTAGCTAATGGAGGGGGCGTCCTCCCCACACCAAACCAAAGAAAGGCCCCAGGCCCTCCCAGCACGCGCTGGAAGACTGTTCCAGCACCCAGCAGAGCACCCCCGGCCAGCCTGTGTTTACCCTGTTGCTGGAGCTCCTCTGTGTTTTAGATCCAAGAGTTGGAAGAAGGGCAGGAAGAATGCAGACGGCCTTGGGCTGGGGGCTGGAGAAAATGAGGGTCCTTCTCCAGTCCCTCAGTGCTGCTCAGTTCCTTTCTTGACAGGGACCAGAGGGTCTCAGTGTGACTTCAGGCTAAGGACTGCTTGTAGATAGACTTTGAAGGGAAAGAGCTCAGGGCCTGTCTTTTCCTAAAGCAAGAGAATGTAGCTGAAGCTCCCAGAGATTCCACCTTCCTCATCCTGACCCCTTCCCTCTAGACATCAAACAGGAACGTCTGGCCAGTCTTCAGAGAAGTCTCTGAGACACTTCCAGCCCTGTCCAGTCGTTATTATCATTTATGGGAATGAAATAGCACTCGTGTCTAATTAACAGAGAGCACAGTAATAATTTCTATCATTAAGCATCATATTAACTATGCTGTGATTTTTTTTTCACTTGATCTCAGCTTTAAACTTGAACTAAAAAATTCTGAATTTTCAAAGTTTGATGAATATATATTACATTTGCTCACAACTTAATAAAAATAGGTGAAACTTTGTCTTCAAAGGTATAGTAGGCATTTGAAAAGAACAGGGTCACTGGAGTAAAGACTATGAAAAAAACAACCTTCGTGCCCTGGAGACCAGCCTTTCAGAAACCTCAGGCTTCCAGACATGAATGATCCTGAAAGAGTCAGAATCACCCCAAGACCCATGCTCTGCCCCTTAAAAAAAGTCTTTGGTGGTAAAGGAGCAGTCCTTGAGGAAGGACCTTGCAATAAATAGGCTGATGCAAAGCAAGGGAGTAAGGTGTTGGAGCCGATGCGAGCTAGGAAGGAACCATTTCTAAGAATCTGTCTTGGCCCAGACACTGTGCTATGTACTCTACACACCAAATTATTTCATTAATTTGTCTGCCTTACAGAGGACCTTTGTGAAGATGAAATGGGGTGGACAAACTAAGTGCCAATGGGGGTTAACTATTAAAATTGGCTTTTTAAGACATACTGTTAATAAGAACAGAAAGAGTAGTTTATATGTGTTGGGAAGAAACCCATGTGCTTTCGGTCTCTCCTCTGTTCTGAGTTTATTTTCCTCACTGATTCTTTCCAAAACAGAGTCTCTTTTCAAAACACACATCCGGACACACCTCTCTTTAGCTAAAATTCCATCTGTGGCTCCACTTTGCCTATGGAATTAAGTCCAGGCCCTTCATCGTCTGTCTCCTGCCAGGCCTCCCTGGGCCCCCACTGCTGGCCAGGCTGGGACGTGTTACTCCCAGACCTAGCAGGCCTGCAGGGTTGTCCCTCCATGAGAATGTACACACTGTCCCGTCAGCCTGGAGTGCTGTTCTGTGTCCACTCTTGGTCCAACCAGTGGACTCTGCTCAAAAGCCACTGGCTGACCCCCTTGAGGACTGTTCTATTCTTCTGTTCCCACTTCTTGTACCTGTTTGCTCCCATCGCCCCTGCCCGCCCCCCAGCCACACTGGGAGCGATTCCAGGCACTTTGCTGTAACAAAATGCCTGCCATTTGAATAGGTGCTTAAAATAAATGTGCAAATGAATCGAGGTACTTAGTGACTCAATATGTTGGATTTCGGCAAATGAAATTAGTCTTGAATCCAGCACAGAGTTTTCTCATTTTTGGCTGGGATGGGCAGTTGAGTGCAGATAAAAGAAGGACGTGAAGCCCCCTTGGCAGGGTCCCCGGAACCCAAGGCCCTGAAGATCTGGGAGAGTGCTTGGCGCTTCCCCAAGCTCCTGTCTCCCTCATCTTGTTTTTAATTTTTCTCACTCTGAATTTCTTGAGTCCCTTCAGAGCATATAATGGAAGAACCTAAGCAAAGGCGCGGGTGCACGCTCCCATGCTGCCTTCTGTTGAGGGGAAAGGACCCACTTCTGCCCCCCAAACTTCACCTCTCGTCCCTAGCCAGTCATCGCCTGCCATGCAGGGCGTGTCCAACGGCCCACCATCCACCGGCACGCAGCAGGATCTCACACCTCCTCCCCTAGCTGGCACACGCTCAGCTTCCATCGGGCCACATCGGCAGACAGAAGTTTCATATTATTCAATAAATGACAGCAAGGTAACTGTTTCCAAATGGTCAGAGATAAGCCCTGGACCGGTGTGTTGCTCTGCCTGAGAAGGATGACATAATGGGTGTGTGCATCTGTTTGTGCGCTCGTGTGTGTTCAGGCGCCAAATTTCCCTTCTCCTCCGTTATAAACTGCTATTGTACTTTCCGGAGCCAAACAAGTAGACTGCTCGTTTCTCTACCCATTTGCCCTAAGTTGCATTTTTTTTCTTTTTGGTTAGCGCCTTTATTTTGTGGACTCCACTTTGAGTTCTGTTGTGACTTGAGTGAAAGCAAGAGAGTAAGTGCATTGGGTAAAGTATTCCCCCTATGCCAGAGCTGTGCGTGCTTTAGCCTTGACAGAGGGTGGAGAGCTCTTACTTTGCTTGAATTCTGAGCTTTTATGATGCTTTCTAGACTCTCTCTCGTATTCCCACCCCAAGCAAACTGTGTTCTAAAAGTACTTGCTGCTGTGACTATTAAAATGCTAATATTATGTTACGGTTATTTTGACATGTGTCTGAGCTCCTAAAGGAGAGGGAATGAGTGTTACACATACTTGTATCCTCAGTGCTTAATATATTAAGATTATTCAATAAATGTGTAAGTGAATGAACAAAAGAACAAGATAGAAACTCTTGAAATCTTAAACTGAAACCTAAAGTAAACTTGATGAAATTTACCTGATTAAATGCACTTCTTTTCCATTACCTATGATTTTTTCTTGTTCCAAACATTGGCACCACTACCTAAAATAAAGACTCTGCTTAGGTTCCTTAATTAATACATACTAATTAATGATTTATTAATTAATCATTAATTAACGGCCCAAGCAATACACATAGTTATCAATTAATTCAACAAATAATCTTAACTGCTCACTGCAATACACTGGACTAGGCATTGGAGATAAAACAATGGAAGAGATGAATGTGGTTCATACCCACATTGAGCTTAAAATCTAAAGGAGAAAGTACTAAGGTGAAAGTCAGTTAACAAGCAAAATAATAACAAATTTTGATGAGCGCTTTGAAGTTAATAGGGAATTGAAATAGGGAACAGTGGTGGAGAAGCATCTATTAGATGGAGTGTCAGCAGAAGGCCTCCAAGCAGGGCAGGGTCAAGATAACAAGTGGAGGTGACACTACTTACTAACCATGCAGGTCCCGGGGGTTGCAGAAGGCATATACCAAGTCTCCTGCCCGGGACCCAGTACACATGCCATGCTCAGGAACTGGTAGATATGGAGATGATCATTTTGTGCCTTCTTCCTGCCCTCTGCCCTTGGGTTAATCTGGCCTCCTCCTGATGGTGCCATTCTTAGTCCACCCGTGTGCCCACACATCTTCCTGAACTCATCCTGGCTTTAGCAACAGAAGCCCCCCATTAAGTCATTTTCTAGGCCCGGAAAGACTGCCCTGGAAATTGGATGGTATAATGGGTGGAGAACAGGTTTTGGGGTCAGCCAGTGTCTCTAATACTAAAACAGATAATAGAGGATCTGCTCTGTAAGATTGGGGCACGATGTCCAGAGCTTCCCACCTGCCCTCCCCCCCACCGTGGCCCCTCCTATCCCAGAGTGCCAGAAGAGAGAGAAACTTAGGGTCCTTTCTCTCTAGCTTTCGGAAGTAATGGGAGCATTGCCCCAAAGGGAACTTAAAAGAAGTGCTGTATCTAAATTATCAGGGATGGTGACTGGCATTTGTAACCGAGAAATGAGAGGGAGCTTCAGTGGAGCTCCCTGGGCCAGACAAATAGTCCACCTCTGTCCCATCCACCCTCGTCCCTGCCCCTAAACCAAGCACCGGCTAGAAGCACTGTCTGAGTGTGATCTGTTCTGGTACAGACGCTACGGAGTTATGCAACTTTCACTGTATGCAAGCTCAACTCTACAGATCCTGTTCCGCAAGGCATGTAATAAAATTTCAGGGATGCAGAAAACTGTGCTGCTTATGGAAACCCCAGGCAGCCTCTCTTCAGACTAACCCAGCCAAGGGGAGCAGTCGCCCCTTTGCCTTTGATCCCTGTGCACATTCTTGCTGAGTCAGCTCGTGTTCTTAACTTGTGATATTGACATAGGATCAGCCTTTGAAAAGAGAAAAAATGTGGGCTGCTTAGCCTGATGATGACTCCAGGAGAGGCTGAAAGTCCGAGTGAAGATGAGGGGAAAGCCCATCATCCTTACACCACGTCTGGGCGTCTCGTTTAAATTCCTGCCGAAGGTCGGGTCAAACCGAGTAGTGGGTAATGCAGCTGGTGTGATAGGAGGTCTTAGAAAAATATCCCCAGGTGTTGTGCATTTGGGTAGAACTAGGTACTTGAGGACAAAAGTGCTGGATGAGAACATTTAAATTTTTTGTTTCATATTTTTAATAGATGATATGTATATATATATATATATATTTTAAAGCAGTGTCTTTTTTCTTTTTTTTTTTTTACTTTTTCCCCAAAGCCTCCCGGTACATAGTTGTATAGTTTTAGTTGTGGGTCCTCCTAGTTGTGGCATGTGGGACGCTGCCTCAACATGGCCTGACGGGACGTGCCATGTCTGCACCCAGAATCCAAACCAGCGAAACCCTGGGCCACTGAAGCAGAGCATGCGAACTTAATCACTTGGCCATTGGCCGGCTCCAATGTATATACTTTTTAATTTTCTTTTTTATTTATTTTTTATTTTTTTGAGGAAGATTAGCCCTGAGCAAACATCTGCTGCCAATCCTTCTCTCTTTACTGAGGAAGACTGGCCCTGAGCTCACATCCATGCCCATCTTCCTCTACTTTATATGTGGGACGCCTGCCACAGCATGGCTTGACAAGCAGTGCCATGTCCGCACCCGGGAACCGAACCGGCGAACCCCGGGTTGCTGAAGCGGAACATGCGCACTTAACCGCTGCGCCACTGGGCTGGCCCCTAGCTAATATATTTATGTCATTCAAACATCAAAAAGCATGATCCCCTGTCCCCAATCCACGCAGTTTCCCATTCCCCAGTAGGAAATAACCACTCTTTGATAGTTTCTTTTCTTTTTTTTTTTAAAGATTGGCACCTGAGCTAACAACTGCTGCCAATCTTCTTTTTTTTTCTGCTTTTTCTCCCCAAGCCCCCCAGTACATAGTTGTATATTTTAGTTGTGGGTCCTTCTAGTTGTGGCATGTGGGACCCTGCCTCAACATGGCCTGATGAGTGGTGCCATGTCTGCACGCTCAAGCTCCAAACCGGTGAAACCCTTGGCTGCTGAAGCAGAGTGCGTGAACTTAACCACTCTGCCACGGGGCCGACCCCTGATAGTTTCTTTTTTAAGGCAGATATTTTTATGCACCTATACGCCCATTCATATTATGTTATTTTTCCCTTGTTTTTACACATATGGTAGCATATTACACACATGGCTCTGGACTTTGCTTTTTTCACTTAACATACATTGGAACTTTCCATTTCAATATCTAAAGAACATCCTCTTCATTTCACAGTTGTGTAGTACTGTGCTGTATGAATTAGCCATAACTTATTTAACTGTGATGTACATTTACTTTGTATCCAGTCTTTTATCATTACCAGCAATGCTGCTATAAATACGCTTGTGCCTAGGTCATTTTACATGTTTGCAGGTATCTGTAGGATGAAGTCTGAGAAGCAGGCAAGAGTCCATATGTCTTTGTGATTTTCATGCCTAATGGGTGGCAAATTACTCTCCAGAGTGGTTGAGACAACTAACACTCCCACCAGCAATGTCTGAGGGTGGTGAGTCGTCCAACATTTGGCTTTTTGCCAAGCTGATAAGTGAGAAATGGTATCTCGAGTAGTTTTCATTTGCACTTGAGTGAGATTGAGCATCTTTTCACGTGTTTAAGAGCCGTTCAGGGCTTGGAGTAGGGTGAGTGAGGTGCCTTGGATGCAGAATTTAAGGAGGCACTTCATTAAATTAAATGCTCAGGGTGTCCTTAAATTTTGTGCCTTTGGCACCTCACCTGCCTACTGTTGTCCTAGCCCCCACAGTGGCCTCCTGACCTGGGAGCCATTTACATTCCTTTTCTGTGATCTGTGTTTCTATTGGGTTGTTGATCTTTTTTCTTAATATGTAGGAGTTTTTCATACATGAAAGAGATTTTTTATGCTATAAATTGCAGGGGTGTTTTTTTTCAGGTAGCCTTTTGACTTATGCCTTTGCTCATGGGGTTTTGTTTATTTTTTGCCATGAAGAAGTTTTAAATTTTTTAAATGGTGAATTTAGCAATTTTCTCTTTCACGATTCCAGTTTTTGTGCCATAGAAAGACCGTCTACACTTTGAAGTTAAAAAAGCTTCTCCTATGTGTTCTTACAGTAATTTATGACTCCTCATTTTTACATTTTATATTAATCCATTTGGAATTATACCTCAGGAGTGTGTATGTGAGGTATGGATTCAATTTTACTTTTTTTCCAGTTATGTCTTTACCATAATTGAATAAATCTTTCCCTCACTATTTTGGGGCTCCATCTTTATTACTGTACATATGTGTGTGTTTTGAGCTTTCTATTCTATTCCATTAGTCTGTATATCTATTCATACATGAATATCGGAACATACATTTTGAAAGAGAAATAAAACACCTTGGTGTAAAGTTAAGAAAGGTAAGCTTGCTCTTTGCGTGGAGCTAATGCACTCACAGACTTCAAATGGAAACGTTTTTTTGTTTATCATTTGGAAAATCCATCTGTGTTTAGGGGCCTTAGCAAGACTTCATGTTTACTATACATTTTTACTTGGTTGAAAAATGAATATTCCATGACTTTTAGCACTGGAATAGCAGAAGTTGCAATCAAGAAAAGTACTCTAGATGACAAAACCTTGGGAGGCCAGATCAAAATCTCATGCATGGACGGTTAGGGGAAACGTTAAAAAAAAAAAAAAAAAACCCAAGCCCAAAGAATTAGAAGATTTATCGAAAAATACAGAATAAAAGTTCTAGCAACTATTTGCTTTTAGAACAACCAGATTTGACAGGGGAAAAAAAAAATCCTGACTCCTATGAGCAGCCCAGCTCTTGAGATGCCTTGTTCTGTCATTCAGTAACTAGGTAATGTCTTCCACAAGTTTTATTTATTTATTTATTTTCTTCCTTTTTATTTTTTTGAGGAAGATTAACCCTGAACTAACGTCCGCCACCAATCCCCCTCTTTTTGCTGAGGAAGATTGGCCCTGAGCTAACGTCCATGCCCATCTTCCTCCACTCTATATGTGAGACGTCTGCCACGGCATGGCTTGATGCTTAGGTCCAAGCCCAGGATCTGAACCGGCAAACCCTGGGCCACCAAAGCAGAGCATGTGAACTTAACCACTACGCCACCAGGCCAGCCCTCCACAAGTTTTATTTTATACGAATCCTGTCAATTTCTTAAAGTTTATCAACTCATCTCCTGATGGTTTGAAATTTACTCTTTTTCCTACTTATTTTTCTTGTGTTTTATTTTCACAATTCTCAGCAAAATGCAATTCATTGTTGCATTTAAGGATATTACAGAGCTGGTCTCCTAACCAAATCTTGAGATGGTGCTGGGAGAAAAGATTCTTCTTTACCCTACCTCCAGACTCACCCAAAAGGGCTAAAGAAGGAAGATCAGTAATGGCATGATTGTCATTTAAAGGGACTGAATATAATCATATGTGTAAGAAGATCTTGGATTCAAACATTTGGTTTCTGAATACTAGTCTTGTTTTCTTAAAACTGTACTTGAAAAAAACCTTAGAGTGTTTGTCTCCCTTGTGGGAGCTGTAATGGGTTTCTTCTGGGTGAAAGATCTTTGTATCATTTGGGTATGTTTTTGCTATTATTTTCTCACTTGGGGAAAAATATCCTTTTTTGGTGGTGGTGGGGGTGGAGATAGATTTGAGCTCTTCTTGTTACCTAGCCAAAGAGGGTCTGCTTCTCAGTGAGTTGAAATCAGAGCCTTCACCAGAAGTAGTTGTTACACAAATAGGGAGCCCACGGGAAATTATTTCCCAGAGCTGTGGCTCCCCGAGCAGGAGAAAGCAGAGGCATTTTACTTTAGATGGGGAATGAATATTCAAAAGAGAGAGGTGGGTATTCACTTGCACAGGCTCAGCTGGAAAATATGCTTCCAGACGTACATTGCATGTTATAATAATAAGGCTTTAGGCTCCTCCTGGGGCAGAGATTGTAGTATTAAAATGAAACAAAGAGCGACTTTAGGTCATCTCTCAGCTCATGGCGCAGGTTCTGCTGTGGTTGGTGATTGCATTTCTTAACATAACAGAAAAAGAAAAAACAATTTGGAGAAACAGTTAAGTGCTTCCGAAACCTCCCTTGAGTTCCTCTGGGCAATTAGTCCGCGACACTCTGAGTGAGGCTAGAGAACATGCAATATTTTGTAAATGGAGGGCTCTATCTTATTGCTATATTCCAGCCTGTATAGATTATGTAGCACAATATCGAGTAAATGTGACTTTAATACTTCTTGGCAATGACTTTTTCCTATTGCTTACGAAGGGTGGTTTTGTAGAACTGGTTAATAGTGACATCTAGTGTTTAGTATTGAAATTACATATCCTAAAGAAATCGCAAATTATTGTTTAATTCAGGGTTGGTGATAGACTAAATAGGCCAAAATTAAAATAAATGGAAGTGGAGTAATGGGGGAAATAACTGGGGAAAATTTGAATTAGAAGGGTGATCTCTCCCTGATGACAACACCAAGAACTGTAAATAATACTTGGAGGCAACTGTATGTGGACGCACAAAGTACCTTCAGACTTAGCTCCAAATCCCTGTCTTTTGTCCAGTTCAGCCCTCTGTGGTTCTTTCCCAAACAGGCATGGGTGTGAATTCATTAACCACATTACCTTGAGCAAGTCATATAATTTATCTGAGACTCAATCCTCTTAAATGTAAATTACAGACAGTGAGACCATGTCATACAGTTTTGGGAGAATTAAAAATGAGACATCACTTTGTGCATAAAGATCTGAGTTCAGTGTGGGGTACATCATGAACAATAAATGGCGGTGCTGGAGGTGGTAGTGGTGGTGGTGGTGTGGCGATGTGTCAGGGGGCTCTTTTGCAGGGATAGTAAAGACAGATGGGGACCAGATGCAGAAATTGTCCAGGAGATTGTAACTGGATTCAGGGAACAGTGAGCAACAGGAGCCATGTCCTGATAGGAACAGAACATGTGGATTGTGTGAGACTCAGATGCAGGGATCCATGGTGCCTGAAAAGGCACTGGGATTGAGAAAGCTACTGCCTGGCTCCCTTGGCAAGAAAGGGATGGAAGTGTCAGGTGTCTTTGGGGAGAGTGTTTTTGCCTGTAGGGGTTAAAGAAAATAAAACAGGAGCCAGTCCCGTGGCTGAGTGGTGAAGTTCATGCACTCCACTTCGGTGGTCCAGGAGTCACCTGTTCGGACCTGGGCACAGACCTACACACTGTTCACCAAGCCATGCTGAGGCAGCACCCCACACAGAGGAACTGGAATGACTTGCAACTAGGATATACAACTATGTACTGGGGCTTTGGGGAGAAAAATAAAAAGAGGAAGATTGGCAACAGATGTTAGCTCAGGGCCAATCTTCCTCAAGAAAAGAAAAAAGTAAAGAAATATAAGCTATTTTTTTAAAAAAAGAAGATAGAACAAAGTGCAGAAGTGATTATTTATTCTACCATTCATGAGCTGGGTCTCCTTTGTTAAATTTCTTGACTTTTCTGAGCCTCATTTCCCACTTCTGTAAAGTGGTGATGATAATGGTTACTGACCTGGCAACGATGTGAGGATTAAATGAGAAGATGCGTGTAAGACTGTCAGCACAATGCCTGGTGCTGCTTAGTAAGCACGCCATAGCAGTTAACTCTTGTTGCTGTCTAAAAGGAGGAGATGGAAGCAGAAGATTAGAAACAGGACAAACAAAACTTTATTCAGCCCCTGGACACAAGCCTCTTGATTCTTCCTTGCCCTTCTACCCTGTTCCCTTTGCCTGACGTCCTTTTCTTCCTCTCCTGCCTCATAGGTCGCCTCTGGAAAGCATTCCCTGACTCGGGGGTGGGGAGGGTGCATCATTGCTCTTGTACTGTGTACCTTGTCTTGACACCCTTTTTGTTCTCACTAGATTGTCTGTGTCGTTATTTGTTTACACATCTGACCTCTCTGATAAACAATGAGCCCTGAGGACAGACTGACCAGCTTAGGTGCTTGAGAAATGTTGATAGAATTGGTGAATTCAGAGGAGAAGGAGAGAGGAGCAGAGAGAGAGAGAAAGTCCAACTGCGAAGACTGTTCGTTGAATCTAGGATGTTTATTGAACTATTCTTGCAATTTTTTCTTTAGGTTTGTAATCCTTCAAAATACAAAATTGGAGGGGAAAGAGTGAAAGATTTGCTGTTTTCCTTTCTGTACTGAAAGCACTTCTTTTCGGGGAGACTGGAATGGGCTCTGCCGCCTGTTGTGTCTTTCCCCCTTCCTTGCCTGGCCTCCCCGGGCTGCTCTCGCTGCTCATAAATACTGTTGGTGTCCAAAGGACGAAGCTGCCCTCTCTGCCTGCCTGTCTCTTTACTTGACTTGGCTCTGCTTGCCGGGGCTTCAACCTGTCGTTAGGAGAAAAACAGATCTCTTCCTTCTATAAGTGAACACTTCTCTTATATTGCTTGGAAGCCACAGTGTATCTTGGAATTCAGGGTGAGGAGGGAGAACGTTAAATTTTGCAAAGAGGAAACATTGAAACAGTCCTTTGAAAGTACATGTTCGGTTCAGAGGCAAAAAAATCCCAAACCCCAGAAATTGTACTTTGACACTGCCAGGTCCCCCTGCTGGGCATTTGCAGAACTGCAGCATCCCAGATCACTTGTGAACAATTCTCTCCTCTGCTTTGGAAAAGCGTAAAAGGTGCCAAGTTCAACGCTCTATCCTATCCCATCCCCGTGTGCAGCGAGCATTGCTTAAACTGTTAAGCTCTGTATTGAATTAAAACACAATGGACAAATGTAATTTCAGAATGAAAGCTGCATAGCAAATACTCTTCAAATGCTTCTATTTTATTTTATTTTTTAGCAGAAAGAGCCTGAGGCAAATCCTAGAAGTAAAGACTGCCGCACATCCCTTTTGTTGTGTGGATTGCTCAAAGATCAGACGCTTTTTCTCAATTGGAATTCTGTCTCCTATGATTATCCAAGGCTGGGGCGGTACTTGCTGAGATAATGGACCTTTTGTCAACATTTTTAAAAGTTCCTAAGAAATAGAACTTTCCAACAATAGAATGGCCCATTTCATGTGGTGATACCTATCCTGTTAAAAATGGTGTGAATGCCTAGTAAACATGTGATGAGCAGTGGAAGGAGAGATGTACCGGCAGCCTGTGGACAAACTGATGAACTGGTGCTAGGGAAGGGGTGTGAAATTGAGTGCAGATTTGGACAGGATCACCTCTGGCTCCCTTTCCGTCTGAGATACTGGGAATCAGTCTTTCTAAAGAATTCAACAGAGAGTTTAAAGCACTAAATTAGTCTGAAGTGTCCTAGACTGATACCATCTCTTCTGTGGCCACAAGTGACATTCCTAGCTTATCTAGTCATTTGTTGAATTAATTCTCGGTCAGAAGACAGAAATTTACCAGGAGAATCAATGTAGCCAGGCCTCCCTCCTGAGCTCCACACTCACACCTGTTCACTACTATGCATTTCCACTTGGAAATGCTCAACATGATCAAATCTGAACTCTATTTTTCCCTCCCACATTGCTCATCCTCTCATGTTTTTGATTTTGGCAAGGGGCATCTCCATTCTACTTGTCTCCCGAGTCGGATCAGCCGGACCAGCTGGATGCCTTCCTCATTCTTGCCTCCCCAATTTAGTGGTGACCAAGTTCTGTCCGTTCTGCATCCTCGAAGTCTCCTGTGTCTCCCCCTCCCTTGCCCTCTTGACGCCGTAGCTTCATTTCAGGTCTTAAGTCATTTGTTCTGTGGACCATCGCATGCATGGGTCTCATAACTGGTCTTCCTGCCTCTTTTTTTTAATTGTCTTTCACTTACGCTTTTACTTTGCTACCAGAGAGACTTACAAATATAAATCAAAGTGAATTCCTCCTTGCTTCTGTGCCCACTATGCCTATCCCCATCGTTCACAGATAAAGTGCAAACTCCCTCGCATGGCATTCAGTATGCGCCGTGATCTGACCCTGCCTACCTCTCCACTCTGAAAGCATACACTCCAACCACACCAAGCCAGGTACAGCTCTCTGAATAGGCCATGCGTCTGTTTTATGGCTCTGGGCTTTGTCCCTCTTTCTTCTGCCTGGAGTGTTTCTTCTTTTCTATACAAATGGCAAATATCAAGACTCAGCTTAGATGTCATTCCCTCTGAAACACTATTACTCTTGGTCCCAGGAGAGGGTGGACGCCTCTCCCTGTTGTGCCCCAAATAGACTTCAATCAAGACCCCTGTAATTCTTTATTGCTCCTTTTGATATACATGTCTGCCTCCCCATGGATGCCCAGAAACATCTTGAGCTGGTGACCAAGCTTGTCTTACTCATCTTTGATCCTCTGACTGGCACAGCGAGTCAGCACATAGTGCTTACTCAAAAGATATTTGAATGAACCAATCAGTCTGTTATTCAGCCAACTATAGAAAGCCACACTGTTCATCTGGAGCTACTGGCATCATATGATCTGTTCATTCTTCACCAGGATATACCCTGACCTCACAACCACATAGTGCAGGTGTGTCACATTTACAACAGCGCCCCCAGAGTTCATCTTCTGATCCCCATCAGATTGATCAGCAGGAGGTTCTCTACTTTCTCAGATGATCCTCCCAATCATTTCCACTGGTGATAGCAAGTAGGCAGCCCGATATCCAAGTCTAAACTTCAAAAGATTGGTCGGGATCATTGTTTTGGCTGACTGGGAGGAAGTGATGATTTAGCTTCATGGTTAAAGCCTCAGAAAGTTCTTTTCAAGGTTGTAGGATTCAAATGTCAAATATTACCCACGACAGTGCATGGGCTCCTTGTGATATTGTGTTTCCCTTGTACATCAAAATGTGAAGCGTGGGGAAATTTTGCTGAGCTTGATCATGGAGACCAGTCTATACTTTACTCCCTTTAGCAACTGCATGCTGGATAGGCCTACCTAGATGTCCAACAGGGACCCCAAAGCTCAAGACAGTTGGAATATATTCTTATCATTCCCTCCAACTCCCTCCAAAGAAGATAACCTTACTATCATAGATGCTTTCTCTTGTATCTCTATGAACAACCCCCAACTACTTACCTAGGCCAGAAATGTGAATGTCATCCTCACTTCCGCTTTCTTTCGCCCACCACATCTAGTGATGATAAGGTCCCAAGGAAACTACCTCCTTAGTAGGTTTCTGTATTTTAGTTTTCATCTTCCTTCTCATTATCACTTCCTTTCGTCAAGCCCTTGTCATAGCTGGTGTAGATAAGTAAAACAGCCGTTTTAATGGTCTTCCTGTCTCTAGTGTTGCGCCTCCTTATACAGAATGGCCAGTGTCATCTTCTAAAGTATGAATCTAAATGTATCACTCCCCTGCTGAAAAATTTCCAATAGTTCATCCATGGTCTTTAGATCTCTGCTTAATTTTGCAGTATCATTTCACCACATGACTCTTTCACCATAGACGCTAGTCTTTAATACCTCTAGCTCTTAAAACAGGTCATCTTCTGTCAGATCTCTCACTTTAGTATATGCTGCTGCTTCTGCCTAGAATGCCTTTGTAACTGGATAGTTGTGGCTGGAGGTAACAGAAAATCCAATCCAAAAGACTTACACACTAAGAGGATTTATTAACTCGTATAACAACCCCGGGCGCCTACTGGTTCTTGGGTTGATTAATGCAGCAATTCAGTGGTGCCATCGAGGACAAGGTTCCCTTCATCCTTCCACTTTGCTAAACTCTGCTTGGTCTCCTCAGGCTCACTTCCCTCATTTTCAGGATATCTTCCATGAGTCTAAGCATCTCAGGCAGACGTGAAGTCCAGCAGAAGAAAGAAGAGCCCGTTCTTGCTTGTGTGTCCTTTTTTGAAGACTGAAGGAAGCTTTTCTAGACACCTTCATAGCAGAATTTGCCTATTGTCTCATTAGTGAGAACCGAGTCTCATGCCCATTCCTAAACCAGTCACTGGCGAAGGGATTTAAGGAAGTTGTGAGGGAGAGGGAAGGAGGGAAGGGAGGACACTGTAATGAAAACCAAGGCACTGTCAGCACAGAGGAAGGGAAGATGCCCACTGGGTTGGCAAACTATAGCGTGTGCTATAGCCCTCTTTCCCCTTCTTTACCAGGTTAATTCCTAGTAATTTCCCAAGCTAATTCTTGAAAACACAACTAAGGAGTCACCATGGGGAGACTTCTGTGACCACCTCCCTTCCCTCTGGTGCCTTCTGATGAGTTACACTGCCATAGAACTCATCTCACTAGATTATGAATGCCCCAAGGTTGGACCCTTTTAGTATCTGGCACGGTTACTGACACATAGTTACAGGCATATACTCTAGTAATCATTGAATGAGAAAATGGATGACAAAATCTGAGTTGTTGTGTCAGTTAGTCATGATTTTCTGCTTGTAACAAAAACTCAACAATAGTGGCTTAGCCAAATGAAGGTTTGTTTTTCCCGTGGAACAGCAACTCCAGAGGAAGAGGCCCTGGGCTAAGGAAGATGCTCTTGCAATTTGTCAAGGACCCAGGTTCCTTCTAGTATCTTGTTCTACTCTCTTTAGCATGTGACTGCATATTCTCATGAGTACAGTTTGGCTCTCTCTTCCACTGAGTCCATGTCCCAGGCAGGAAGAAGGGCTGAGGGTCCTTGTCAACTGAGTCTATGTCTTTTCCTCCAACAACAGCTTTCCCAGCAGCTCCACTTAGTTGACTTCTAGTTACATACCATTAGCCAGACATGACATGGACATTGCCAACACAAACATTGTCAGGGTTCTGTTAAGAAAAAAGGGAGATGGGGGCAATGAGCATGCACTTATCACCTCCCTTCGTTACCTCCAAAGGGTCTGAAGATAATTTATTCTTTATATGCTGTTCCATCTGCCAGGTTGAAAGGAAATAGCAGCTATTCAAAGCTGTCAGGTGGAAGTGCGGTGTTATATTCTAGAACTGGGCCTGTAAGAATGGCTTATGTCACACTCCCGGCATCCTCGTTGAGGATATTGAGAAGACGGTGTCAAGAGGACTGAGGACCAGACTGACGTCGTTTGCTCGGCTTTAACCAGAAACTCAGTGGCAGAGACTGTTTGGGAAACAACCTGTCTTCATCTCAATTCTCACTCCCTTAACATTCTGGGGCATTTAGTGATTGCAGTGCATATGATCTTGAGGTGATGGAAATTAGACTTGTTAACTTCTTTTTCCAGTATTGCGTAACCAAGGCTTCAAAAGCAGAACCCATATTTGCCTGATTTGCTAGATATAATGCCTGGTATAGAGTCTTGTAATGAAGATTCTAACGTAGTCCCTCCTGGTTTCTCTGCATGAACTCTAGAAAGATGTAGAAAAGACCTCATGGTGACACGTTTGCCCGCTGCGGCCTGCAGTTACCTCCACTCACGCCTAGATGGCACTCATGCATCAATCAGGAAATGGTTGACTGGTACTATTAACCGCCTGGTAGAAACTGACAAATTCTTGAATCAAGGTGGTGAAAAGTTAAATCTGGGTGGCTTTCAGGCATGGCTGGTAGATGGATTGGTTAAAGGAGAGGTGGTGAAAACCGGGGACTGGTTGTAAACACGTCTGATGATTACACAGAAATCCCCTTGCCTTCTGTTCATTCTTCAAATCTCAGGTCCTTGCTGGGCCAGCCACTACAGGCAAACCCAGAAATGGACTGGTCGGTCTTACCGGGGTATGCCTGCCTTACCAGTGGGCAGCCTCTGCACTGCCCAGAGGACCCAGGGGAGCCTATTCACATTGGTCACATAGTCTGAGATGGTCATCACAAGGAGACTCAGTCGCTAAGCCATGACTTTGCTAGTCAGATGGAGAAGGCTTATGTGTTGGATTGAATTAGTAACTGGGTGAGTGGTTTTTAATTTATTCTTGTAGACATAAACACATTATAGTATTATTCAACACCACTAGTGTTAAACTCTTGTTCTACTGACTGACCAAATTATCTGGGGGTATCTTGGACACCATTTCTCTGTGGCAGTGCAGTAGAGTGGTGAAGAACACATGGGCTTTGGAGTTTGAGAGAATGCGTTCTAGTCTGTGTTCTATCACCTACTACTGTGTGGCCGCGGGCGGGTTAATTAGCCTCTGTCTGCCTCCGAGTAATGGAAGTAATAATAAAACCTACTTCCCAGAGTCATGGTGAGGATTGAGTGAGAAAATTCTATGTAAACCACCTAGCACACTGCCTGCTACGCTGTAAGTGCTCAAAAACATGAGCTATTATTGTTGTCATTACTCCAAATGCATTCAAGTCACAAAGGGCAGTGAGGTGTGTCAGTTGTTCCCATTCTATGCAGACATTTCATAATCAGCTTAACTTGAATAGTAAAAAGTGTTGGGGGCAAAAGCCATAGAATTTTACAGTAAAACACATTTCCAGGTTCAAGTTGAAACAGCATTTAGAAATAAGTAGACTTCATTAGGGGGAAATTGATTTGCACCAAAAAATCAGACCCCAAACTACTGGAAAATGAAACATAGGTCATTTTAACACCAACTGGCATCTGTAAGATTTGCTGGCCTAAGTCAATGCCTAGTTCTTTGGGTAGCTTTCACCACAGATGCGTAATAGGATTTGTAGACACTTGGGAAAAAACCACTTAGTTTTAAAAGTAGGTTAAGAAACTACTCCCCAGATTAAAGCAACATGACAATTTAAAGAGGTGGATCAAGGCTCTGCTGTAGAGTGACTGTCCAGGGTGGACATGGATGGGCCTAAGGGTAGTTTGAGGTACAAATCTGGAATCCAAAGAAGGAACAAAGGAAGGAGAGCTTTGGTGTTGGACAAACATCTCAGTCCTACGGTGTGCACTTGAAAACAAGGGGGATGGCAGACATGTCGCTTCTGTCTCTAAACCAGGTCAGGTCACGTCATTGTAGTTAATGACTTGGGTGTGTTTCCATGTGGCCTCATATGTTCCGCTAACTGGTTGACATCGCTGCCTGAAGGAAATGTGGGCTTGGAAAAAAAGTTTAGACTCACCCTGTTGGTGTGATTGTGGACCAGGGTGAAAGTAATGCAGGCAGCCAGACCCCTTTTCTTGCCCTCTGTTCACCCAGGAGAGCTGTGCCTGCTCAGAGAGGGTTGGAGGAGGGTAGGACAGGGGACAGACAGAAAGCACATTGAACTTAGGCTCGGGAGATCCCAGTTCACAGTCAGCTTCCATCTCTTACAAGTTGTGTGCCCAAAGACAAGTTGCTTCCACTCTCTGAGCTTCCATTCTCTCATCTGCAGGATGGAAATAGTAAATCTTATAGCACCAACATAGTGTAACAAGTATAAATTACACAGCCACCACTGGGAGTCTGTGGGGATGTGCCTTTGTTCATAATTGAGCTCAGATTGTTCACAAGGCCCCTTTGGCACTTCGTAGACAGAGGTGCTGGGGCCAGGGGAGGGGTAGTATTTAATCTTGCTGGTTAAAGCTAGTCATTTCTGGTTTAGAAGTCTCTTCTGGACTAACTCAGTCTCTTTGGGAAAATCCTCGATCTCTCAGAGTTCCTCCCTCCTTCTCAAAGCTCCTTCTCTTCCCCTTTCTCCATCTGTTCTCTTGGGGAGAGTCAAGGTGAAGACGGAAGTGGACATAGCACCATGGTGCTGGGGCAGAGGGTTTGGCCCATGTTGTCCTTCCCTACCAGCTCCTGCTGACCGGTTTTTCTGTAGTTCATTTTGCCTGGTCTTTGGGCGTCCCCTCTGTCCTCGCTGCATCTGCTCCAAGGGCAGCAGACATAACTCTCAGGCTGTTTTGCAGCACAGTTCAGGGCTGGTGGACTCCAGTCTTCCCTCACGCCCCTCCTCACTATCTTAGCGGCATTTTGACCCGCATGCTGTGTGGCACTGATGCTCCCAGGCCCCCTGCATGCCCATTAGGCTCCCAGCTCTGGGCTGTCCACTCTGTGCCTTGACACCTCATCCAGCTATGTGCTGGCCTTGGGGTCACTGTCTCAGCTCCTTTCTCTGCCTAGACTCAGGACACCCCTATTTCTTCTCTCCTGCAGCTAACCTGTGTTGCTGGAGACACTCTGTGAGGGAGTCTCCCTGCTCCCACCTTCCCATGAGGGAAGGAAGACACAAGTCCCCTTGGCTTTCCAACTCTCTCTGGAAGTTTCTAAACCCACCTCAGGTGTTTCTACCCTGAAGTGGGTCGGGGGCTGCCTGTGGTGAAGGAAAAGTTCCCATACTTGAAACTTCAGCTCTTCTTCCAGTCTCCACTCCTCTCCCAGCTCTCAAAGGCATTTACTTTTGCTCTAGATTGAATTTTGCCCCTCTTCCCTGAAATTCATATGTTGAAGCCCTCACCCTAGTATGATGGTTCTGGTATTGTGATGGGATTCGGAGATGGGGATCTGGGAGGTGATTAGATGAGTCATGAAGGTTGGGAGCTCATGATGGGATTAGTACCCTTATAGGAAGAGACACCAGAGAGCTCTCTCTCTCTCTCCTTCTCTCTCACTCCACATGTACACACACGCAATGAGGAAAGGCCGTGTGAGGACACAGCAAGAAGATGGCATCTGCAAACCAGGAAGAGAGTCCTCACTAGAAACCGACTCTGCAGGACCTTGATCTGGGATTTCTACCCTCCAGAACTGTGAGAAAATAAATGTGTATTGTTTAAGCCACCCAGTCTGTGGCATTTTGTTATGACAGCCTGAGCTGACTAAGACAACCCTATCCCCTTGTGGCAAGACAATGCTGCATGTGCGTGTGAGAGCTTGTCTCTTCTCTGTCACTTCCAGGCACACCCTGTGCTCAGGGGGATCTTGTAGGCCAAGCCCTTTCAGACTTCAAAACTAAACTCCTTCACTCTGAAGCACCAAGTTCTAGCAGGTCAGAGTGTTTTGCTGTCAGGCTCCTCCCTCTGAGATGGGCTTCAGAAACTGACCTGTTGTCTCCTTTGTCCTTCAGTGCCTCCATGGATGGAGGGCCGTCGAGCAACATGGTGTTACCTATCACAAGTGAGCAATATATTGGATAATAATTGTAAATCGTATTTGGTGACATGAGCAGATGTGAAATTACTTAGGACTATGCCTGGTAAACAATTGGTACTCAGTGAATGTTTCCTAAATTTTGACAGTGAGTGGCAGCTATGAACTCGGGTGTTCTAAGAAAGCTGAGCTACACCGAAACAACAGTCGTCTGCTTGCTGTTGGTTTTGTCCCCTGGAGGCATGATATTCAGACATGGAGGGCTGTGGGTGTGTGCCGTTGTGCAGATTCTCTGATGGGAATCTAACGGAGGTACATTAAAAAAATTCACTGTGGTGGTCATTGCCTACTTGCGTAGGGACCATCACAGCCATCAACTGGCAGCCCCCAGAGATGAGGAACTCCAGCCATGAGGGTGTGGGACATTTGTTGCAAATGAACCTTGGTGCCCACAGTGGGTAAACGCTCTTTAGAATGAAAGAATCACGTGGAAAATAACTCAGAAGAAACATACATTTAAAATTACTCTTCTGTCTGTTACTCCTCTAGGAGGGAAATTAAAAAAAAAGAATAAACCTTAATGTTTAAGTTAAACAAGGCCGTTTCTGTACACTGATGTAACTGGATAGCTTTGAAAAGGAGGGCGGGATCATCCCTGGCCTGGGTCTTGAAGCCTGGCTCTTGAAGTCTGGCTGCTGAAGCAAGAGGTGGCCTGGCCCCTCTCCCAGCTGTGGGGCTCCAGGGCCGAGGAGCCCGAGGCCCCGCATGTGACACCTCGCTCTTAAGATACTCTAATTTATAGTTAACGCCTTTTAAGCAAACAAGAGGCAGAAAAAAAATCTGGTTCATATTATGGCAATTTGCAATGAAGGGAAGTCTGGGAGTTCAAAGAAAAAATGTCCCAGGAAAAGCACAGGCTGTTAAAATTCATTCTAAGTGGTCAGGAAGGTAATTGAAAAGAAGGTTTTCTCAGTGTGATGTTGGCAGCTTGGTCCCTCCCTCTGCGCCTCTCCCTCCAGTCATCAGTTTCTGACATGAAGGTCATTGCAAAGAGGAACAAAACTAACGAGAACAGGTCACTAAGACATGCTAAGTTGACTGAATAAATAAAAACTCCAGGGCTCAGTGGAAGGGATCAAGTCAGGAGAAATAAGTATATTCTCCTCCCAAAGCCAGAATCTTCTCTGGCCTGATTTAAGGGTCACAGAGGCTCCCTCTCCCTTCGTACACTCACCTTTGCCAACCAAAATTAACTGCCCCACCTGCTGATGATTTGGGGCTTGATTTTCTGCCGTTAGTAAGTTCCTAACTGGCTTCTCTGGGCCACGGCATCTTTGGTGACTCTGTGCTGGCTGCAGATCTGCAGAATGGGAGTGATGAGGGCCAGAAAAAAGCAGAGCGTTGCTTCCCGGCTCTGCCCTACACTGAAGCCTCTAGCCTCCCCAGTCTGGAGGGTTTTCATATTTGCTGCAGCAGCGGCACCACAACGACTAAATCAGAAGACCTCAGGGTGGCGGACTGGCTGGAAGGCGGTGTTACGGGGCTCATCTTACAGCTGTGCGTACTGAGAAGCCTGTGGTGTTTGCTTAGTCTGTCTGCTGAGTTGGAGGTTTGGTGGGTGAGGTTCGAAGGAGAGCATGGCGAAGGAAACATCCTTCATCCCCACCAGATACCCCGTTGGCCCTGCTACTTCATGGATTGGGGAGACCCGCCTCTTAATAAGCAGCCATCATTCAGTCCTCCAGAACAGCTTGTCTTTCCACACGGGTCCGTATGCCATCAGCCCCATGCCCAGCATTAGGGGTTCATTCCTTTGACCTAAGGAATTGGCCTGTAATAAAATGCTGCTCTGCTCCCCGGCGGCATGACACCAGGCCTAGTGTGAAGGTGAATTTGTGGATGTAATCTGTTCCAGATGAACTCCAATTTGATTGAAAGCCATGGGGGAGGAATTAGGAGCACTGAGGAAGGGGCAGAAATTTGACACAGTAGATGCTGAAAGGGAGGTGGAGGTGTCAGTAACAAAATTGCCCTCTTCACCTCAGGGTGGCCCTGCATTGAAGCAAGAAGGAGCCGAAGTCTTTGTGCTTCTCCCCACAGTTCTCGGAGGTCCTGTTGTTTCTCTTGAGCAGCAGAGGCTCTTGATGCCTGTCCTGTTTCACTGAGGTCAGTTTCCTCTCTTTCTGAGCCTGCCAGAGAGTCAAGGGTCAAGCTCAGCCCAGTTCGACCCACTGACCTTTTAGACTGGGCCGCCTTTTGTAAACAAGGTCTGCCTTTTACTCCCTTAATTAGAATCCCCTAGTATGAATGGCAGTGTTATTTTTCAGTGTTTGGTTTGGATGCGAGGAAAGAACTTTTCTCTTCTTCTCTTTTTTCCTCCTGTGGTTTACTTTTGGATTACTTAAATAAATAGATGAAAATGTCCCCAGTTAAGCATCCAAAGAGTGCCAAGGCAGCACACCATGTTTATTCGCATATTTTCCACCCTTTCTATTCCCCTTTACTTCAGATTTTAAGGAAATTTTTTGCATTTCTTTTTCCAATGGAATTTCTTCCGTTTCTGGAGGGAATTTTTTTTTTTTTAAAGATTTTATTTTTTCCTTCTTCTCCCCAAAGCCCCCCGGTACATAGTTGTGTATTCTTCGTCATGGGTTCTTCTAGTTGTGGCATGTGGGACGCTGCCTCAGCGTGGTCTGATGAGCAGTGCCATGTCCGCGCCCAGGATTCGAACTAACGAAACACTGGGCCGCCTGCAGCGGAGCGCGCGAACTTAACCACTCGGCCACGGAGCCAGCCCCTCTGGAGGGAATTTTTACCAGTGGCAAATAGGAGCTGCCTTAAACTATCAGTAAATAGCGAAAATGCTGAAATAAAAAGGAATAGCACTGGGGTTGCAGAGTGGGAAGGAATGAGGTGCCCTGCTGAGCACGTCACCTGGCCATCTTAGCCAATCCCCAAACAATCTCGTTAGGGAGAGTCGTGTACACACGGGAAACCTGAGGGCCACAGCAGTTTGCCCAAGGTCTTGTACCTGGCTGGTGGCTGCGTCAGGAATTGGACCTCATCTGAGGGCCTTCTGAGTCCCAGAGCCTCATCCAGAGGCAGCAAAGCTTCCCAATATTTGCTTCCTTCTCAACAATCCCTTATCAGAAATTGGAGGAGAGCTGGGGTGGAATGGGGAGGCGAAACAGAAGTAGATGAGGAGAGCGCCTACCTTCTGCTTTAGGTTCTGGGATGTCGATTCCTCAGTGTTCACCTCTTCCCATAGCAGCAACCGAGTAATTTGTGCTTCAAAATGCCATCTTGGGGCACTCCCATTCTTTAACAAACCATTGTCATTCTAGCTCAAAATGATACAATGAAGATTCTGGGGAATTCCAAGAGCCTCTTAAAGAAAAAACCCTAGTGCCATTGATGGCATTCCCTCCAGAAGCTGTGGTTTCCAGGCTGACTTGTGAACCTTGTCTCATTGAAAGGTGAGGTGTAGAGTCATGGACATCCTTTAGATAGGGATGAAGGCCCCATGGGGTGTAGAGTTCCATCCCGGCCTATAAAGGAACTGGCCTCTGAGTGGTGGTGATGTGGGTGTTTCCAACCTGTGTGTTCAGCCTAAAGTTAGGAAGTGGAGATTCCTGACCTGAAATAAAATCCAGACTCTTTGCTGTGGGCTACAGGGGTCTCTAGAATCTAGCTTCTTCCTATTGCTCCATCCTCCTCTCTACTTCTCACTCAGCATCAGCCACATCGGCCTTCTTGTTCCTAGGTCTTGCTAAGCTCTGCCCACTTCAGGGGCTTGGCACTTACTGTGACATCTGCCTGGAGCACTTGACCCTGGGGTCTTTTCAGTGCTTCCTCCTTCACCTCTTTCACGTTTCTATTCAAAGGATCCTCTTCTAACCAGCCTAGCTCCACCCTACCGCCACTGCCACACTCTCCCCCCTCACACTACCTTATTTTCTCCACTGCACTTGCTGTTACCTGAGACTACAATATATATTTGGTTATATGTTTGTGGCTTGTCTTCCTCCCAGAATGTGAGCCCCGTGAATGCAGGATCTTTGTCCATCTTGGTCACCATCGGATTCCCTGCACCATTACAGTGCCTGGCACATATGTGTTGAATGAACAGATGAGTTCAGGGAGTCTGTGACATCAGCAATTACCAAAATCCTTTACCAGAAGATTTCTGGGCTTTCCCAGTTCTGGGATAAATTATTAAAAGTTACACATCCTGTGAAAATGTAATCTTGATATAACAAGTCTCTTTTATGTATGCATTAGTTTAATTCTTTAATGACCATGGGTAAATCATTATAACTTTTAGCAATATTTCTCTTTCACAGATAATAAAACTCAGAGAAATTCTTTGACTTGCCAAAAGCCATATAAGCTTTGAATAAGAATTTTATGATATAAATACCCATGGAAATTTGATTTGTATATCTATTGTTATATAGAGGGAAGAGCCTAGGATTTGGATTCAAAAGGTTTATATTTTATATTTTGTCTTAGTTTGTATTTTAGCATGTTTATCAGAGTCAACAGACTTCCCTTTCTAAGTTTTAGTGTGCTTATCTGTAAAATGAGGATAATAAACTTATCTGTAAAATGAGGATAATAAATTTAAAAAATAGGACTTCATTAGGACTGCCTGTGATAACATATTTGGTATTTAGGATTTAATAGAGTCTAACGTACCTGTTAGGCACTCTGTAACTACTGGTTGACTTATACACACCTATTTGCTCACCTGTAAAATACTATGTCTACCTTTGGGATTGTTGTTAGACTCACATAAAGTGAGGTGCCGAAAGCACTTCCTGAACTGTGAAGCATAATGCAGATGTTAACCGATCATGTAATTGTTATGTTCCAAAGCACTGGACATCCTAGAACTTTCTAAAAGAGAAATAATGTTGATAAAAACATTCTATTCATCTTTAGACATTACCAGAAAAAACTGTTGAAGACGTTTATGTTACTGAGAGAGTTATTCTTACCCTGTGAGGTCTCTCCAACCTTAGGTTTTACTCTTACACACAGAATTTTCTAAAGAAACTTCAAAAAACTTGACTCTGTTATTCATTTACAATGGTATAAAGTGTAATAGCCCAGTCACAGGTTCTATGATTTGCTGGATGCTCAGATGGGACTTTCTCTGCTTGAATCCTTAACTATACTGCCATTAACGTTCTATGTTTCATTTGAAAATTCTATTTGAGGGAACTGAAAGGTATACTTAAGACAGCTTTCTCGTGAATTCCTAACTTTGCCTTTGTCAGTTCTGTTGAGTCAGAATAGTAGTTGGCCTTCTCATTTTTTCTTGTTTTCTGTCTAGTCAACATGCTCCTGAGCTAGTTGCTCAGCTGAGCGCTCCAGGCTGAGGCAGCCATGAGCTTTGGTCTGCTCACCTTGCTTGGTTCCAGGTGGACTGAAATATTTCTCCCACAAGTTTTCTTCAAAAAGTTGTATCTCTTGCGTGAAATAGAATATTTTAAGTGAGTTATTTATTTAGATTCCTTTTTAATTAGAAAAATTCAGAAAGGCACATTTATACCCTAAAAGTAAAAATCACCCATAGTCTTTGAACTGCAGTGAAATATAAATATATAAGAAGTGAATATATATAAACTAAGGAGTTGTAAAACAACTAGTGATGTATCAGAATAACATTTAAGTTTTGTGAAAGATTAGCCCATTGTGTGTAACTCTGAACTAGAGAGTGGCAGGTGGGTTGATAAATTCTAGGGAGGTGTTATTAGGCCAGTAGGCTTTACACGTTTTTATTTTTGAATTATGTTCCCTCTTAAAGGCTGTATAGTGAGTCTCACATGCCCAGATCTACACCTTATCCTCTGCCATAATCAGCCATAGCTTCTGTGGCCCTGGAGTGACCAGCACTCTCTCCCTCTGGACTTGACTCCAAGTTTCTACCTCAGGCCACACTGGTGTCTCTCCTATGAGAAGTGCCATGGCCTCTTTTTCATGTTTCTCTGAAGCTGTCCCCTCCCTACCCCTTGATCTCTGTGGCCCACAGTGGTGATGGTGACTTTCTCAAGCACATTTCCAAGGGATTCCCTAAGGAATGGCTAAGAGATTGAAACGCTAGGCCAATTGTTCTGAGCCGACTTGTGCTAATAGAAGAAATAAATCACCTACCAGCGTTAAGAAATATATAGGTAGATAAGCAAGGAGGAGAAGAAATACAAGTTGCCTGTTTTTTTTAAAGCATGCCGTTGGCCCCAGATAACCCCAGGAGTAGATTAAATGGTATATTAAAAGGCACTTAAGTATCTTGCCTGTTCTCCCAAAATTAATGGCTCGAAGTATATTGCACATTGAATTTATGACGCCTGCCAGCAGGGCTGGATGGCATGTGGACGGTTTGTGCAGTGTGGAAACAGTAGCTCGCTTTATGATACGTCAAGTCCTGAGCTGCCATCACAAGCAGACAGTGATGCCCATGACTCCATGGGAGATGATTTATCCCGGGCCATTTAAAGTCAACAGATACTTTTCAGTGTCTGAGTTCTGGCCTTTCTCTCACTGGGCTTGTGGCTGTCTCTTTAGTGAAAACAGAAAAGGGCTGCCTGTGACACCGATGAGTGTTCCCAATTTGAGCACAGTTCAGCCACCCTTAGTGGTTCAGGCCAAGGTTGCTTTTCCTCGCTGGTGTCTGGTCATTGCCACCCAGTTAGATGGGACTGGAAGTTACCAGAGAACAGTTTGCTGGAGATGCTTATGTAATCGTTCATTGCACAGGGCAGTCAGTTCTGAAAAGACCAAATAAAATCTGTGTCTTCTGTATGGCTTCCTATGT
Source organism: Equus quagga (assembly GCF_021613505.1). Taxonomy (NCBI): domain Eukaryota; kingdom Metazoa; phylum Chordata; class Mammalia; order Perissodactyla; family Equidae; genus Equus; species Equus quagga. Next base: position 64,251,253 of record NC_060268.1, read on the forward strand.
CCTCATTTTATCCATGTTGGCCCCCTTAGTGAGGCCCCTCCTGTTTAAGCACTACCAAGAAAAATGGAGTTTTACTAATTGTAGCCTTGTATTAACTCCCTTGTATTAGTTGTCTCTTGCTGTGTAACAAATTACTCCAAAACTTAGTGGCCTAAAAACAATAATAGACATTCTTTCTCCCACAAAGTGTCTGTGGGTTAGGAATTCAGGAGCAGATTAATTGAGTGGTTCTGACTCAGGAACTCTTTTTATGAGGTGGCAGACAAGAGGTTAGCTGAGTCTACTGTCGTCTGAAGGCTTGACTGGGCCTAGAAGATCTGCTTCCAAGACGGCTCACTCACGTGACTAGTAAGCTGGTACTGGCTCTTGGTAGGAGGCCTCAGCTGCTCACCATGTGCACATCTATAGAGCTGCTTGAATGCTTTACGCTATGGCAGCTGGCTTCCCCATATGATCCTAGAAAGCACAAGCCGCAATGTATTTTATGACCTAGTCTCAGGAGTTACACCTCATCATTTCCACAATATCTTATTGGTTACACAAATTAGCCTTATTCAGTGTGTGAGGGAACCATAGAAAGGGATGAATACCAGTAGTCAGGGGTTATTGGAGGCCATCTTAGAGGTGGGCTACCATACTCTCTGTGGCCCTTTGGAACTTTCAATTCCCTTTAGTAGAAAATTCACATAGTGTTATTTCAAATAAAGAACCAAACGTGCTATTGGGATCTGTTGGTTCCATCAGTAATAAATATGGCTACCAAATAGTGTCAATGTTATATGTAGTCCTGTTAAAAGAGGTATTCCTTTTCGATGTTTTTTTCAAACATTTTATTTGATGTTTGTTAAGAAACAGAAATGTAGTCCAGAAAAGTCAAGATTAGAGTCTACTTTTGATCACAATTTCCAAGCAGAATTTTCTTCCACCATGATGGAGCCATATGGGCATTGTCAGTTTTCTTTTCTTTCCTAGTGTTTGCACTGAGGAAAGTTAAATAAACAAATCAAAACTGAACCTCCTTTCACAAAGTTACCAGTTCATGGATTGCCATCCTGGAGTGCAAGCCAGGTTCCTTTGTTAGCTGCTCCTTTGAAATCCATAGCCAAGATTGCCTGGCACAAAGCTTCATGTGTTGGCAAGTCAACTCCAGTGAGTTGGAAGCTCATTCGTAGCTGAAGGAACAAGAGTAGAAGTATTGTAGAATCATATCTCTTAGAGCCTTATAGTTGGAAGGAATCTGAGAGACCCTCCAGGCCTAACTTCCAAGGTATGCAGGTATATATTCTGAAATACTAAAGGTGTGATAGGTGATCAGCCCACTGCTGTTTTAATATCTTCAATGAAAAAAATCATACTACCACTACCTTTGATTATTGAACAGTTCTCATTTTATACTTGAACCAAGTTTTATCTCTGTGTATCTTCTGACCATTGGCCCTTAATTTTTTTCCCCTTTGGAACAAAACCAAATGTGAAATTCCTTCAGATACGTGAAAACCACTCTCATGTGGGTCTCCTTAGTCTTTTCCAGGTTAAACATTCCATGTTTGTTCAGCCTTCTCTTCTGAGAACAGTCTCCAGATCCCTTACCATCTTAGTTTCAAGGTCCATCTGAAAATGTGGTATCCGTTCGTTTGTGTGGCAAGTATTTGTTGAATGCTGTCTATTGGCAAGGCACTGTGCCAGTCCAGATGTCTGAACAGGACAGAGTCGAGTGGGACCATTTCTTCCAATTAATTTGGATGCTAATCTTTCTATGAATGTAACCAAAGGTTACTTAGCTTTTTTTGCAACCATGTCAAACCATTGGATTATTCTTGGCTGTGATCAACTAAAATTATCAGTTTTGGTGACGGGAACTAGTCTCAGGTCAGGTCTTCCCAACCCTGTATTCATGTAACTGATTTTTTGAACCTAAATGAAAGACTTCACATTTGTCTCTATCCAATTCCATCTCATTGGTCCAGCTCATCGTTCCAGTCCACTGAAGTCATTTTGATATTTGCTAACTCTTAAATCTTGTTTTCGCTGTATTAGTTATTTTTCGCAGCTTTGTGTCATCTGCAGTTTTAATCAGCGTTTCTTCCATCTTTGTATTGAAATCACTTACAGTAATGAGGAGTAGAATAAGACCAGTGACAGAGCCATTTGGCAGGTCACTAGACACCTCCATCCCCGCTTCCATCAGCACTCTTTGAGAACAGGTTTTCAGCCAACTATGAGTCGCCCAAATTATCCTGTCATCTGGTCTGCATTTCTCCATCTTGTCCACAAGAATTTCCTGAGAAACTTTGCCAAATGCCTTGATTAATCAATACATTCTGGGTCTCTGACATTCACAGTTGTCAGTTGTAATGACCTGCCTCTTGCTCCAGAGGAAAAGAGGGAATGGGGCAGGCTGGGAACTATTCTCTCCTCTGCTTGGGCTCCCTAACCACCCAACTCCTGGGTCAGTCTAGGGGACTGCCAGGTTCATGAAGATATATCTATTGACTGACCTCTTGCCCTGACCCTTTCGGACCAGGAGGTACCTTGCTGCTTATAAATATCATAACCTTGATTCGAATCCAAGTCTCTTAACTTCTGATCGATTGCTCTTTCTATCCATTTACTATCCGGGGTTCATCTCACTCTCCCCATTTAACTTCATTTGTCTGCTCTCGACCATGCTTCGATCCTCAGATCAAAATCAATTCATGGATTTTCATAATTCATATCAAAATATTTGAGAACCTAGTGTAAGTTTCTGTGTAAGATATGTCCATTCTATGTCAGTACTTTTTAATGCACTCTGCACAACTACCCAGACTACCCAAACATGATTCCAAAACAAGCCATCCTGGTCAGCTCTGCTACACCTTAGGAATTCCTTCAAACTCATGCCTATCTCCACAATCCTAGTTGTCCAGGCGAAGTGTTAGGACCTCTGATTTCTCCATTCTTTTTGGCTTCATGCCCTAATTTGCACATTCTCTTTGGGTCTTAGATTTGCTTATTAGGTTTCGACAGTCCACTCTGACTCAGACCTTTTTTCCCATCAGGATATGACTTCCTTTGGATCAATAACTATGGGTAGGATGCACGTTGCCTTGTCTCCACCCTGGAACCTTCATCACAGAGCATACCCTTTACCTGTCAGAAAGATCGGAAAGGAATAGATGAAAGACTGGGTTCCACTTCCCACTCCAGTACTGACAATCTAGTACTGTTTATTGCCTGTTAATTTAGAGAAGGTATATCTCTATTTTTTTTTCTTTGCTGACTTGTAGGAATGAGTCCCAACCATTATTCTTGGTGATACAGATGAAGGTACTTACTATCAGGGGTCACAATTCAAGGTAACTCTGTTACCCACAGTCAGTCTCCTGGTTTGCAGGCCTTTCAAGTTGTGAGCAGCATACTCAATCAGCTTGCCCTAATTTTTTTTATGGAAAGTATAGAGCCTTGGTAGTTTTTCCCAGGACATACTCATTGTCTTCTAGTATAGTCTCATAGTCTCATAGTCTCATCTGGACATTTTCCTCTCGAAAGGTTAAGCTTAAAACCATCTAGATCAGAAAGTCCTCTGCTGTATTTTTCCCAGTCTAGGAAGATGTACAGTGTTTTTCTTTTTTTTTAGAGTTTGGTGTTTTTCCCAGTTTTATTGAGATATAATTGACATAAAATATTGTATTAGTTTAAGGTGTACAACATAATGATTTGGTATATGTATACACTGTGAAATAATTACCACAATAAATTTAGTTAACATCCATCACCTCATGTAGTTACAAATTTTCTTTTCTTTTGATGAGAACTTTTAAGATCTATTCTTTTAGCAACTTTCAAATATACAATACAGTATTGTTAACTATAGTCACCAAGGTATGCATTACGTCCCCAGGACTTATTAATCTTATAACTGGAAGTTTGTGTTTTTGACCACATTTACCCATTTTTCCCCAGCCCCCCACCCCTGCCTCTGTCAACCACCAGTCTGTTCTCTGTTTCTATGAGTTCAGCTTTTTAAGATTCTATATATAAATGAGAACATATAGTGTTTGTCTTTCTCTGACTTATTTCACTCAGCATAATGCCTTCAAGGGCCATCCATGTCGTTGCAAATGGCAGGATTTCCTTCTTTTTATGGCTGAATAGTATTCCGTTGTGTATATATATATATATATCACATTTTCTTTAGCCATTTTTCCATTGATGGATCCTTAGGCTTTTTGCATGTCTTGGCTATTATGAATAATGCAGTGAACATGGGAGTGCAGATACCTCTTTAAGAAAAGTGATTTTGTTTCTTTTGGATATATACTCAGAAGTGGAATTGCTGGATCATATAGTAGCTCAATTTTTATTTATTTATTTATTTATTTATTTATTATTTGTTTGTGGAAGATTAGCCCTGAGCTAACATCTGCCGCCAGTCCTCCTCTTTTTGCTGAGGAAGATTGGCCCTGAGCTAACATCTGTGCCCATCTTCCTCCATTTTATATGTGGGACACCTGCCACAGCATGGCTTGATGAGCAGTGTGTAGGTCCCTGCACGGGATCTGAACCAGGGAACCCCAGGACGCCGAAGTGGAGTGTGTGAACCTAACTGCTATGCTGCCGGGCTGGCCCCTCAATTTTTAATTTTTTAAGGAACCTCCATACTGTTTTCCATAGTGGCTGTACCAATTACATTCCCACCAACAGTGCACAAGGGTTCCCTTTTCTCCACATCCTCACCAACACTTTTTATCTCTTGTCTTTTTGATGATAGCCTTTCTAACAGGTGTGAGGTGATATCTCATTGAGGTTTTGATGTGCATTTCCCTGGTGGTGAGTGATGTTGAACATCTTTTCATTTGCTTGTGACCATTTGTATCTTTTCTTTGGAAAAATGTCTGTTTATTTCCTCTGTCCAATTTTTAATTGGACTTTTTTTCTATTGAGTTGTATGAGTTCTTTATATATTTTTTCTATTAACTCTTATCAGATACATGATTTGCAAATATTTTCTCTCATTCCAAGGTTACCTTTTCATTTTGTTGATGGTTTCCTTTGCTTTGCCGAAGCTTTTTAGTTTGGTGTAGTCCCACTTGTTTATTTTTGCTTTTGTTGCCTTTGCTTTTGGTGTCAAATCCAAACCATCATTGCCAAGACCAGTGTCAAGGAGCTTACCCCTATGTTTTCCTCTAGGAGTGAGATGTACAGTTTCTGCCCCAGAATTCATAGAATCCTTAATCATAAGCTCCACTTAGGTAGTCAGCTACCAATTTCCCTTTTTTTCTGTGGTCTTCCAAAGCTCTGACCTTAAATTGGAGTATGAGATGAAAACATCATCTCTTCCTTTAAATCTTTAATTCTCTCCTTAGGAAAGTGAATATACACTTTTTTAATGTCCCCTAAATGGTAAGTAAAAATGAACGTTTAAAACTTTCCAAATTAATTAGAATTTGTCTTTGTGTGTGGCCTTTACCTGAGTTATTTTTTTCCTGGTGGCTGAGTGACTCACAGCCACGGCTCTCCTCCTAAACACTAGGAAATCTGAGCTTTCGGCCACTGAAATGCTTTACTAAATGAGCCTATTTATACTCATTTTCAAGCGTATGAATCTCTTTCATTTCACTTTGAAGAAAACAAGATTTTTATTAATTGAAGCAGGATCTCCCACAGGATGTTCAATGTGACTGCCTCCATCATTACATAATAGTAATAAACAAATGAGTCCTCTTTGAACTCCGTAGTTCAGGCTCCTACTGCATCTTGGCTGTGGTTCCGCAGTTTGACACTTGTGCTGCAGTTAATTAGGGTGGTTGTGAGAGGTAGACAGGGGCAGAGAAAAGGCAGGATTTAAAAGCTGTTCCTGCCACCTTTTGGGGAGTTTCAAGTCCTTTCTACATTATAAAGCTAAATGGTAGATTTATGCTTTGCTTTCTCCCTGGTCTCCCTCCTTGGCTTCAGATTTAATGAGCCCAAAGGAAAGGGGACTCATTATTTAAAATCTGGGTGACATGCATTTAAATTTTAGATTTGTATTTGCTCAGACTTTTTATCCCTGCAACACAAGTCACCCACGTATATATCAAACTTCATCAGTTACATTGTCGGTATTCATCTCCCCTGTTGGGAAAAGCTTTATCTAATGGGTTATTTCCCAAAACTTGCTTTGTTGCTTTCTTATTTGTAAAGCATATGGTATCAGCTGGAGTGAGGAGGGAACCAGAAAGAATGCTTTGGTCACTTTACATGAATTTTAAAATAGTGGCAATAAGAGAATGCCTATTCACAATTCCATGGTAATTCCATGGTGGATAGGTGCTAAAGTTTCCTATGACAACAGAGGGAAACGTCCAGAAAGTAGGGCCTAGGATAAAGTAGATGCAGGAAGAGGGTCTGACTTACCCTTCTTTGGGAATTCTGAAGGATGTTTCTTCTTCTTCTTCTTCATTTTCTTGCCCTCTTTTACTTAGACATGAGGACTAGCGGCCTGAGGAGGAGAAGCTGGGCCAGGGGAGCAGGGTCAGACCTGGATATGCCGTAGACCCTCACTGCGCCCGCCCCCCAAGCCCTCCAGCTCGAGGCCCTCAAAAGTCAAAAAGGTCATGTCCTTTAACTGTCAGACCTCCTTTCTCTGGCTCTGAGGCAGAAACCTCTAGGTGGACTCTTCTTGAGTTTCATTTGTGCTCATCTGACAAATGTTTGTTCTACTCTCTGGATCTCTCTCAAATGCTGCACTCTTTCCCACCCCTTGGTAGAGGCCTTATTGCCTCTTACTTAGATTGGTGCAATGGCTTGGAAACTGACCTGCTTGCTTCATGCTGGCTTGTTGCTCATCCACTTTCTGTGCGGCAGCCAGGGCAATCTTTCCAGAAGGCAACACCGACCTCTGGCTCCTCTGATTAAACCTGGAGGGACTCCATCCTCATTGTCCTTAAGATGAAATCTCCACCCCTCAGCAAGTCTCCGAGGCCTCTGGTGATCTGGCCTCTGCTTGTCTCCCAGTCCTCTCCTCCTGCCCTGTCCAGCTCTGTTCCAGCTGCACTGCACCAGACAGGAGCTCTCTTGCCTCTGGGCCTAATGCCTCAAGGTCCTTTGGTCTCAACTGAGAGAGCCTTCCTTACCTGGACCCTTAATCAGCTCTTCCTTCTGGGGTACTGCCCTCACGTTTATAATCCAGAGCCCCAAATTTCCCCTCCAAGAAATCTTATTAAATGCAAATTGAAAGGCCTAGAAGCTCCAAAGCATTTCCCGTGATTTCCAGAGACTTCTGGGGCTTGCTTTAATGCCTCTCTCTGCCTCTTCACTTCTACATCCTCATGTGCTTCCTTGGTTTCTGTCCTCGTTGGTCAAGCCCCAAAATTGACTTTCCTCAAAAATCCACATGGCGTGAGCTGACTTTTTATGAAGTGACCAACTTTACTGAACGTTAGGATGATCATGAGAAGTGATTTTAACAAGCGATTGGCCATAGGTCTCTTCACTGGCTCAACCCTCATTCCACTCCCTTTTTCCTATTCCCCGTTAGATTAAGTTCAACTCGAGTAGAAAAACCAACAGTAAGAGCAGCACTCTAAAAGCATCTGTTTCTGTCTCGCATTAAAGACTCTGAGAGTAGCAGAGCGGTTTTGTTGTCCTCAGTATGGGACCTGCTTTCATCTTTTTCCTTCCTGTGTGGCTTCTATTCCCAAGGTCAACTTACTATCCAAAATGACTGCTGCAACTCCAGCCTTTACACATACATTCCAGCCAGCAAGAAGGGCACTCCGTCTTTAAGAATATTTCTCAGGGCCAGCCCCAGTGGCCTAGTGGTTAAATTCGGCGCTCTCTGCTTCAGCAGCCCCAGTTCCGTTCCTGGGTGCAGACCTACACCACTTGTCTGTTAGATGCCGTGCTGTAGTGGTGGCTCACATACAGAAAGAGGAAGATTGGCAGCAGATGTTAGCTTAGGGCAAATCTTCCTCAGCAAAAAGAAAGAATATTTCTCAGAAGTTGCACATACCAGTTCTGTCTCCATCCTATTGGCCAGAACTTAGTCACGTGTTCACACATAGTTACAAGGTAGGCTGGGAAATGTCATTTTTATTTTGGACAGGCATGTGCCCAGCTAAAACCAGGGGATTCTATTACTCTAGAAGAAAGGGAGAATAAATATTGGAGGACATCCCACAGACTCTGTTGCACCTATGACAATAAACATCCATCCCCTTTTTTTGCCCTGCCTAGTTTGACGTATGATCAGCCCCCTCTAAGCTTTTCATTTGACCTAGGAACTTGTTTGGGTGTTTTCCCAAAACACCTACAGCTCACTTCCAAAGAAGATTCTGCTGAAAAAACTTTCTCCACCTTATAAACATGCACAGTTCTCCGTGTGCTGCATTGCCCAGGCCCCATAAGGTTGTCGTGGCTCTGTCCCAGTGGGGTCCCCTGGATCACACACAGGCCTGGTCTGCACATGTGCATCACAGTTGCGGTTGACTTAGGTTACAGTTCAGTTGTATGCAGTTCTCAGGATGCAACAGTAGGTTCACGGGTCAACAGTGGTGACCAGTGAAAGAACAAAGCAAGGATGTCCTTGGTGTGGCTCCTCCATACCTGCAGGTCCACAGACACACACTGTGGCTGGTTTCAAAGCTGAGAAGCTACCCACCAACTTTTGATAGCCGCCTTGTGGTGAAGCGAGGCACAGGTGATATTTATCTACTAAACAGCACCCATATGAACACATTTAGCTGGACAGGTATTCAACTTATGCTCAACACATCTGCATCAAATAGACCTTTGGAAGACTGCCCTTTTTGGGGAGGAAGCCAGGAAATTCATAATCCGGTTATCTCCCTCCCCATAATCTTCACTACACTGGTCTTGCTCACTGTTTTATGCTTCCTCAGTGCTTCACGTGGGCCTGCCGTAGAGTAGGCTTCCTAGAAATATTTGTAAATGAATAGATGATTGAACGCCATGTGCTAAGTGATGAAGATACAAACATAGTTGAAACATGGTCTTTGTCCTCACAGAGCTCAGAATCTAGTGGGGGGAGGGGAACTAAACATAAACAATTATAATATAGAGGAAAGTATCCAGTATAATTACATGCACGATGTCCAGGTAGCACAGAGGCGATGACTGAGCTGGATTTCAACGTACGAATAAGAGTTCACTAGCCCTATAGAGATAGAGATGGAGGCCTTACAGGCAGAGAAACCAACTTATGCAAAGGTCTAAAAGCATGAAACGACCTCACGTGTTCAGGCGATAGGTAGAAGACGTCCCCTATCTTGAAGACCTTGTAGTTCTTAAAGTAGTTTTTTTAATAAAACTAAGCTTTTCATTTTTTTCCAAAAGTGATTCCTAATTACTACTAATTTATCAGAAGTCAGAACTTTGATTTACAGTGATGATTTGCACCCAGAGGTTAAGGGACAGAATCTGGTAATGTTCGAGTTCTATCCACTCCTCACCCGGGGGCACCAGTAAAAGTGAAAATTTTGATTTCTTCCCTAGAGGTTGACTCTTAGAGCCGTGTCAGTGCTGCCCTTCAGTAACCTCAATATAAAGGTCTTTTAAAACGCAGTCAATAACCACAACTAGAAGATAAGAACAATTGCTAATATTTACGTGGCAGAGTGCCAGGTGCTGTTCTAAGCATTGTGCACGCATTGACTCATTTAGTGTTCCTAATAACTAGTAGGTGTTCGTGTTATCCCTGTTTCATAGGTGAGGAAGCCAAGTCACAGAGATTTAGTGACTTGCTCAGCGTCACCAGGCTAGTAAGTGGCTGGGTCAGGACTTGAAACTTTTATACAGTTCAAAAGTTTGACACTGTATTTAAAGTTTTCAGGCTGTTTATTTTATTATTTCATTTTTGAGCTTTTTAGGTAGGCAAAGAAAATATTTATGAGGCAAAACCAGAAAGAACTTGCTGGTTTTTGGATCACCCCTTGGGCCTTGACCTCTTCGGAGCGCTCCATCGCCTTCCTGTGCTGTGGCCCCCAGACTTGGTTGCCCTCCTTCCCTCTCTGGCACTGCTTCCTTCTCTGACTGCTGCCTCTGTGCCCCCCCCCCCCCCCCCCCCCCCCCCCCCGCACTGGCCCTGAGCACAAAGACACTGGCCCTCTGCACGGTAAAGTTCAGAACTAATCACTTGGGCCAGCAAGTGGAGGTAGCCAAAAATCAGATCCATGGATGAAGGGGCAGGTGACACAGTTTCCAGAATGTTCTTACAGCAGGCCCTGCCTCCCTCTGAGATGGTAAGTGTGCTTGCCTTTCTGTTTCATCCCTTGAGAGCATGGTTTACCACTCTCACCTCTTGAGGGGCCCCTCTTGCTCACCCAGGCCAGCCCTAAGGTGGCGTACTGGGTCTCAAGTAGACAGTGTGCTCCTCTGAGGCCTCTGAGCCCCCGCTCCCCCTTCCCCACTTTGGCCTTGCCGTTCCTCCCTTGTCTGACCTCAATCAGATATCTGCCTTTTGTGACGTGAGGGGAGGAGTATAGTCTAGCGGTCAGGAGGAAGGACTGCTCTGCTCAGACAGGCCTGGGTTCAAATCCTGGCTCAACTACATGCTAGGCATGTCACCTTAGGCAAGTCCCCCAAACTGTTGATTCCTCATTTTCCTTATCTGTAAATGGGAGTGATAAAACCTTCCTTGCCCTGTTGTCATGGTGATTCCAGTGAGATTATCCATAGAGCTCAATGATGCTGGCTCCAAGGGGCTATCTGTGCAGTGGTTCAGGACCTGGGCTCCGGAGTCACACTGTGGGGTTAAACCCCAGCTTGGCCATTGTCTGACCATGTACCCAGTGACCATGTGACTTCTCCTGCTGTGTAACATGGAGATAATAGGAGTCTCCACACTATAGGATTGTTGTAAAGATCCCACGCATATAAACTTGACACAGTAATGCACTCAGCGTGCTTTCAGGCATGTAGTAGGTGTTCAATAAAGAATAACTACTGTTGTTTGTCACTGCTTATCACCATCAGCACCAGCTGGAGTTAACCCGTTCTGGACTAATTATCCTGAGTATCTGCGAAGGCTCTTCCAGGTGGAGACCCTTTCCAATGGGGCCCAGAGTGCCCCCCTTGCACTTCCGCTTCTTTGCTTTGTTTAGTGGCCAGAGGCTTGGCTACCCTAACTGGCAGAGTTCCATAGCAGACAAACCGTGTCTCCCTAAGGAAATTTCCTTCTTCCAAGATGAATGTTCCAGAAAAAACCCCCTCTCAATGCATCTTTGGAAATCCTCCTTGCTGACCTGCTTGGAAACAGGAATCCTGATTTTAAGAAAGGTTGATTTTTTTAGGAGTTTGACTGTATGTTATTCTCATAAGGCGCGTGTCATCTTAATTGAAACTGTGTGAGTGGTAAACTTTGCATTCTAAATTTAGAGAACCGGCATTGGGAGGAAATGTAACCCTGGAAGCCGTGGAGGGGCAGCGTGAGCTGTTTTGTGCAGCTCTGGTGGGGAGAATACCTGGGTTGTACAGGCTGACTGGTTGCGGATGCTGTTACTCGGGAGGTCCATTTTAAACAGTGCATTTTTAGGAAGTTTTTTGTTTCCTAATATTACCCAAACTTTTCCTAGTTTTTGTTGACTGTATTCAGCTTTGTGAATTTTAACTTGTTTTTGCTTCATTCAATATTATTTTAAGAGCCACAAGCTTTTCCCCAGGCCACGCCCCAGCTGGGGCTCTGCAGACTAGATTACTCACAGTTGTTATCATTTCTGAGTCTTCACATCCACAAGGCACCAGTTGGTGAATCATTGTTCTCTCTAATAATAGTAACAGCCTCAGCACTAATGCCTGACATGCTCGTACCATTGTAACGAGGTGGTTTCACCACTGTGTCCCCAGTCCTATACAGAGAAGAGAGGCAGGGAGCATTCCTTTCCCATAGCCACTACTCCCGGGGAGCAGGGGAGGGGATGTCAAGGACCCTGCCCTCTGTCTGGGGGGTCTTTGAAAGTGAGAGATGTTGAATCCTGGAGTAGTTTGAATGGGGCTAGTAAAGTCCCTGTAGATGCCGCACGATGCTCAGACATCCAGGCCGCCACCAGGGGAAGGCTCTCATCAGAAAGTGCATAGCGGGGAATCACCTGGGACGTTCTTCCTTACCAGCCTGGGCCCTATCCCAGGCCAACTCAATCAGAGCTTCTAGGTCCAGGGCCTGGCCTCAGTGGTAGTTTTCGGAGACTCCCAGGTGGTTTGAAGGTGCATGTAGGCTGAGCCCCACCCCAGTGAGGCCCCTCAGTGCCGTTCACATGAGGGGGTTCATTGGTGGCCTGGGGTCCTCTCGTGGGTCCCACTGGTGCTGGACCTTGCTGTGCAGTCTCTCGATGCTGACTGCTCCTCCCCATGTGGTCCTCTGATCAGGCCTGCATGCTGGCCCCCCTGACCTCCTCCATGGTCAGGCTTTGCCCACCTATGGAATTCCAGTGCCCAGAGGCAGAGGCACCCGCTGTTCGTAGCCTCTTGTGCCCTCACAGGGATATTCTGCATTATTTGAACACAATGGCAGCGTCACAGTACACATTGTTCCGCATTTGCTGCTTTATTCTTGCTCATGACTGCAGAGTTCCACAGGGTTCATGCAACCAGTCTGCTGTTGTACCAGATATTTTCCTCTTGTCCCTGCAGACCCTTGGCCACCCTTTCCATCTGCTCTCTGCCTTCAGGAGGCTCTATATGGATTGCATCATCAGGCCCCCTGTCCTCTTAGTTTCCCATTGGGCCCAGCCAGTGGGAAGCCCAACATGAGACAGGAAGGAGGGAGGAGAGTGAGGTTGGGGCATTTATTCCCTTGCTGTGCTCCTGACAGGGTCATCTAGGTTTCTCTACATGACCATCTCCTTCCAGGTTCCAGCAATCTCTCCCTCCCCTTGTCCCACTGGGGACATTCTCCTTTACTCTTACTGGTCCTAGGTTACTTCACTATGCAAGTGATTCTCAAAGTGTGGTTACTGGGCCAGCAAAATCAGCATCACCTGGGAACTTAGCAATGCAGATTCTCAGGCCCATCCCAGACCTACTGATTCAGACATTCTGGGGATGGGGTCCAGCAGTCTGTGTTTTAAGAAGCCTTCCAGGTGATTCTGATGCACACTTGGGTTTGAGAACCAGTGCGCTAAGCTTTCCTCTTTGCCTTACCCACAACTTTGCTAATCATCCCTTCATTAGACCCTCTCCCATGTCTTAATCTGAATGCGCCATCTGTTTCCTCTTGGGCCCCTGCCTGATGCTCTGCTGATGCTCATTTAGGTTTGCTATTCCACACAGTTGCGATCTTTGTTTATAGATCTTTGCACATATGTATGAGTTTATAAGTAGAATAAATCCCTTGAAGTAGCGTTTCTGGGTTAAAGGGAATGTGCATTTTAAGTTTCGATAGCTATTGCCAAATTGTTCCCCAAAACGATTGTCCCAGTTTACTATATTCTAAACCGGTCTCTAGTTATTTCACATTGTGCTACCTCTCCAATGACTGTGGATAAACCAGACAGTGGAGTGCGTTAGGATCATGCTTCTCTGACTAGTGTGCACACAGATCACCTGGGGCTCTTGTTAAAATGCAGATTCTGATCTGGAAGGTCTGGAGCGGGGCCTGAGAGTTAGCCTTTTAACAAGCTCCCAGGTGATACTGGTCTGTGCTGTTCCTGAGTAGCAAGAGGTTAGAGGATGAGCATAAAGAAATGGCTAAGAGCTGGGCTCCCAGGGGCATCCTCCCATTGGAGTCACGGGTAGAGCTCCTCACTCCCTCCCCACAACAGCTATACTCAGTCTCTAGGGAACTTGGCCAAGCCCACTCTTGTCTGCACATATTGCCCATAGCCCATTGGGATATATATATGCAGACTGGCCCCTAAAATAGCGCTGTTCACCAAGGTAAACATGCAAATCGTTTGCAATACAGATCCTGGTTTACAAAAGAACATTTCAAAAACCAGAGCCGTGACGTCAAGACGTTGAGAAGAGGCTTCAGACCTGCATGGAGCCAGCCAGAGTCAGTTGCCCAAGGCTTGACATGACTGGCTCCTATCGAACATTGCCTCATTCTTCTGTTTAATGTGGAATTGGATAAGAACATGAGCAGACGGCTAGTAAAGCTGTGAGCATATGTGTGGAAAACGGCATTTAGAAGTTGCCCAGAGGAGTCCAGGAGTGGAGGAAGTGGCTGTGCTGCCTGGCAGGCCCCAGGTCTCAAAATCATTTTCCCCACACTGAAGGTGGCTCTTGTGCTCGGAGGGTGAAAGGACAGGCGGATAGCAAGAGATATTTGAAAGTTACAGGAGTGGGATTAAAGATACAGAGGCCACATTGGGAGCCTCACGCTGCATGTTATGGAAAAAGAAACAAAAGCTGTTGCTTCCTTTTCTTCTTGGCGACCTGTCTGATCTGTGGGTTCTCAGCCCCTTCTGTTTACACCATCTTAGCTGGGTCAGCTCTTCTCTCACTATTTCAACCTCTGTGCCAGAATCATGCTGGCAATTCTCCAGTCTTCATCACCAGTCCAGATCTCCCTCCCAACCAGGTGAACATCCCTCCAGAGCCCTGCGATCAGCATCCTTAAAACTGCTCTCATGATCTGCCACACCAAACCTGCTTCTCTTCCTGTGTTTCCCACTCCCAAGTAGGTCTTCATTTGAAGACAGGGTTCTGCGGCTTAAAAAATGATTACAAACAGTCTTTCTGCTGGCTCCCAGATCTGTCTCTGGATCAGGTGTGATGCAGCAGAACTGTGTGCCCAGATTAGATTGTTCTGGTCCCCAAGGAAGGGGAGCTTACGCTGTCAGCCTGCTTTGAGGGCTCTTGTAAGAAACAGCCCTGTGAAACTGCTGGTTGTCTCTGTGCAGTGTTTTCCTTGAAGATGTTGCTCATTACATTCCACAGCAGCCTCTTAATGAGAACCCAAGGGAGAAATATCCCTCAGGTCTAGCTGAGCAGAATTAACTGTCTTTGTTCTGGGCAAGCAGCCTACTCTGGTTCCATGAATCCTCTCTCGTTACCACTTGTGGCAGAAAGCTCAGAACCCATCTGTAGCAAGTACCTGAGAAGGTGCAACAGTATATGTTGTATGCTCACGCCACATCTGGCTTTGTTGTGTCCTTATCTCCTTATTTTAATTTACATTATCTTGTATTATTACATGTATTTATTTAAACCTCCTTCAAGATGGGACATAAAATATAAAGAGCTAGACCCTCCATTCTCGTATTGTTATAAATGAACACACACATGCAGCATCTGTAGAGATAAGTTTATTAAGGAGAAAGATGCAGCTTTCAGTAGAGGATGATTTGGTGGGTTCTACCCAAAGGATGTATTAAATAGTAACACAATCAAAGTAACAGCACTTTTGCTAACATGTTATAAAAGAATGCAGCATTGTGAAGAGAGATTTAGGTCTTGAATTTCAACTGGAGAGAATTTCAGTTGTAGGTAGCAGCCAAAAATCAAGTCACTTTTATGTGGCTTAAGATGCACACACTCGCTGTAATTATATACCATGTACCAGAAAATATTGAGAACCATTTTCTGATAATGAAAGGTCCCTGGCACCCAAATGAGTGCTCACAAGGAACATGAACTATATGGGCCTCTTCCAGACACTGGGCAGCATGGCAAAGTGGTCTGAGAATCTGTTCCTGCCTGTGCTTCCGTGATGGGCCATTACAGAAAGGGACTATTTGCTGGTTAACAAAGATGAAAGTTTCTGTCATTTTTCTGCAAGCAAACAGGTCTTTAATATTTCCTGAAAGCACAGGTCTGCTTCATGTCTTGTAACTGAAACAACTATCATCCTTAACACCAGAGAGCAGTGGGCCCCCAAGAGTGCAGTGGCAGTCTAGGGGAACAGAAACACCTGTGGGAAAATTAGGCACAGCCCTTTTTGCAAGCCATGTCTGGGATCTGTAAATGCTCGCTGATCACTGGCAGATTTTCTTTTTTTTTGATCACATGTTTTCAATGGCTTCCCTGTACCTGAGTGAGGTATTAGATGGACTATTTCATACAAATTCCCGGTAGACTTAAATACTATTCTCTGTGTCCATTTGTCCAAGTTACTTACTATGTTCCCAGCTTCTGTTTCTGAAGCTTAGTCCTTTTAATTGGGTAAGCTTTCTCTTTCCCTGACACTTATGAAATTAATTTTATTAGAGTCTGCACTTTCTTGATCATTGCTTCTGGATTTGGAATTTTATGGATAGATCAAGGACAAGTCATCAAGAGTTAGAGGTGGGAGAGAAGGTTAACTTTACCTTTGGGAAACGGTATGAGGCCTAATTCACAGATATGCTACTCAAAGTCTGAAACAAAGACTTTTCATTAGTTGTTGTAAGGAACAGACAAATTTGGGGAACAAACAGACTTGGCTGTTTTTGGTACTATGATGGGAATTTGGTTTAATTTTCGAAGCATACTTCAGCCTTTAGTTGCCAGATTTTTAAAAAACATACCTTTAACTCTTTAGGAGAAGGAAATAAATTTTTTTCTTATTGAAGGCCAATGGTACCTGGAAAATTATAGCGAGAATTATATACAAGTTTCAATTGTTTTTCTAAGTGAAATAACTTTATGTTTCCATTCTGACTTAAAATTGCTATAAGCTTATTTTTAATACAAATACAGATGTTCATAAAGAAGAAAGTGAAAATATTTATGTTTTTACCACTCAGAGAGAAACTACTAACATTTGGTATATTTCTTTCTAGGCTCTTTCCTGTACACGTAAGCACAGATATGTGTATATACTTTTATGTCAGAAAGGATTCATACTCTGCGTACCTGTTTATAACTTATTTTTTCTTAATATATTTTCGATGTCAATGTGTACATAGATCACTATCATTAATAATAATGACTGTTTAATACTCCATTATATGTATCACAATTTATTGAATTCCCTATTTTTGACATTTAGGTTGTGTGTCAGTCAACTATGATCATAATAATTATGCATAACAAAACCACAAAATCTCAGTGCCATACAGAAATTAGCACTTATTTCTTGCTCATGAGTTTGCAGAATAACTGGGGTGGCACTGATACAGAATGGGGTGGAGGGGAGGCTCTGCTCCATGAGTCTCTCATCCCCTCCTGGAATCTTCTCATACTGATGCCACCCAGTGTTGTGTGTTCTTCCCATGGTGCTGACAGAGGTGTGAGAGTGCAAGCACAGTTGCACAAATGCTTTGCAAACCTTGGACTGCGTCTTGTTCAGCATATTTCATTGATCAAAGTAAGTCACACGGCCCAGCCTGGAGTCAGGGGGCAGGAAGTACCCCGGGTCCACGGGGAGGGACATAATGAAGAGTAAATATTTCCAAATATAAACCTAATCTACCACAGATTGTCTCCATTCTTCATTATTTTAAGCATTGCCATGTACACTCCTATGCATACAGTTTGTACACTTGATTGATTTTTTTTTAGGATAAATTCATAGAAGTGAAATTTTATCAAAGGTCAAAGGGCATGTAAGTTTAGATTTTTATACCTGTGGCCAGATTGCCCTTGTTAGACTTGGTTTGAAATAAAACAATTGTCCAGGAATGACTTTTTACTGATGTTTGTGAGATCGTTTTGGGGAGAGGAAAAAGGAGGATATTGACTAACCCAAAAAACAAAACAATGACAACAACAAAACTTAGGTTTGATTGAGAGAGAAAAAAATAAAGCTCCAAATAATGACAAAATTTTCCTTGAGAGCTCATCCTTTTAGCTTTTTACACCAGAAAACCAACCCAGAACCATGAGTGCCCTTCCCAAAGTCCAACATGAACATGGAGTAAAAAAATGCTTCTTGCTCCTTCTGACCATACTCTGATCACAAAAGGGCCGAAGATGACAGCCGTATCATTTAGTAATTGTTCGGCTTCAAGCGATGGTGACCAACTTAGGTTTAAACCAAGAGGGATTTCTTTTCCTCTCATAATAAAAAGTCTGGATAATAATCACAATTGGTCCAGTAGTTTAAGAACAGTATCATCTCTACTGATTCCCTTGGCCTTTCTTCCATCGTCACTAAATGGCTGCTACAGCTCCAACCATCACATCTGAATTCAAGGCAGAAAGAAGGATGGGAAGTGCAGTACTATAACTTTTAATAGGAAAGCAAAACTTTTCCATAACTGTCACCTGCACTCTCAACAACCGAGCTCAACTCATATCTCATTGGCCAGAACTGTTGGCATGCTCATCCCTAGCTGTGAGGGAGACTAGGAAAGTGAGTATTTTTGATGAAGACAGTAAAAGAAGAGAATTAAAAATAAATGTTAGATTGCCAAAAAAAAAAAAATGTCTTTCACAGCAAAGAATACACAATATTGAAGAACTATAAAAGCACCATCCAGGGATACAGAGGGACCCGAAGTGGGGAGATCTACAGGTCAAGTTTAGCTGACTGCAGTTTGGGGTCCCTCAGACTGGTTCCACGGTGTCAAATACCTCAATGCCTTTTGAGTACCTTCTCCATAAACGTCCCCCAAACTTTACATATGTTTGAATATATGTAAATGTATAGTTTGTATTTTATTTGATATATTGGTATCATAATGGATAAAATATTGTTAATAACTAATATTGAGGCATATTTGGCTTTTGATTGGACATTTTATTTAGGCGAGAGTTAATGTTCTTAAACTTGGGCAAGTGGAGTGAGAAGCAGTGCTGTGTCATGAGAATTGCTTGGCAATTTGTTGGCAGTTTACTTAGGAAAGTAACTTGAACTTGAACTTTCACAGCCTCGATTTCTTCTTCTGGGGAGTGGAGACAGCATCCACCCTGCCTGCCTCATGGGGTTGTGAGAAACAAATGAGAAAGTATGTTGTAAACAATAACAGGCCTTTCAAATATGTGTTAGCATAGTGTCTGTTTCACATTGGGCCCATCAAACAGCTTTTCTCTGAACCTGGGCTTTCTCAAGATTTGAAACCGAGATAGAGGCAAGACTATATTCCCAAAAGGAAGCTTTTGGAGTATTTTCCTACAAAATTCCTAATGCTCTGACCACCAGGGAAATACCGTCCAGTGATTTTGCTGACTGCACTGGCGTAGTTTTTAATTGTGAAGTACATCCATGGAGAATGGTTCTACTTTTCCAGATTAGCTTTCAGAAAGGCCCATATGCTATTGTTCCCACGAGTAACCTCAGAAGTGAAAACTGGCTGTGGGTCTCTTCCTAAATTGTTTTTCCAATGAGATAGGTACTGTTATAATTCTAAATTTAAATTTGAGGAAACCAAAGCTCAGAAAGATTTTGTGTTTTGCCCAAGATTGCAGAGACTGGCTTTTAAACCAGATCCACCTTATCTGAAGGCAGAGCCCTTAGCCTCAACTCCAGTCAGGAGTCAGAGGTAATATCATCAACATCAAATCGTCCTCTCCCTCCTCCTTCTCCCCGTCATCATTTCAGCACAACTTTGATCTTATGTAACCCTCTTCTCAACTCTGAGGTTGGGAGAGCTGTGAGTTTATTAGCCCCAGTTTGCAGGTGAGGAAACTGAGGCTTGGAGACAGGAAGTGATTCGTGATTGAAGGAGAGCTTGTGGTGGAGTAAGACCTGGAGTCCGAGACATTTAGGAGCATTCTGGTTTCAAAGAGGTCATGGGTTCCTGACAGTGGGTTTAGTCTTGACTGAGAAGATATGCATTCCGGTTGAATTCACTGAAGTTTTCCCATCTTCACAGAAACAGACCTCTGGCCAGAGTCCTCTGCTCCCCTGACTTTTGCTGACTAGCTGGGTGACTCATCAAACGTTTAAACCTGTCTGTGTCTTCAATATGCCATTTCTCCACTCTGTTTTCCTCAGCTCCTCTTGAAGCTAATGTTTCCAGATTTGGAAGAAAGAGGGCAGGCCTGAGGAAGGGGGTTTGATAACCACCACTGCCACTCCTGCTATTCTCATTAATGTTAAGGGCTTTTTCTAGGCCTCATTGGCTCAATGTCTGTGTGTATATTTCTGCCATGATTCAGCTGCCCTGATTCTCATTAGCATAGTATGGAGGCCTAGATGAGGAACCGGAAGATGCAAGTTCTAGGCCAAGGTCTGCCCTTAGTGGCCATCTTATTCTCCATCTCTGGACCTCAGATCCTTATGCCTAAGCTGAGAAGGTTGAACTAGAAACCCTCTAAGGAATCTTTCTGTGATTCATTTTCCTCCCTGGGTAGAGTTACAGTTCACCATCATTGATTATTTTTGGCTCAAAATTATTGTGGTTCAGTGGTGGAAGAGGAACTTATTGCAAATTCATCTTTAAAATGTTTTGAAATCATTAAGGGAAAACTGAGCTCACCATTGTCTCCAGAGCATTTGATGTTACCATCCTTGCTGGGCAGAAGGAGTCCTGAGTAAAGTGGAATTTGGCATCAGAAGTGCTTGGAGATCCTAGACTCCTTCTCCTGCCTTCCTCAGAAGGGGAGACCACAGCCCAGAAACCTTGTCCAAGGTCACTCTGCTCTTAAGAACAAAACCAAGCATAAAACTGTTTCCTGCCTTATTTTATAATGCCTCCCATAGAATGGCAAATCTTCATGAATATATATTTTAGTGTTATTCCTATAAAATTAGTGACCATGGGTGTCAGCAGCGCATACCGTTTTCTCTGTGGTTGAACTCAGTTACTACTACAGTTCAGTGAGAAGTTCGTTTTTCAGCCTGTGGAAATAATTACATGGTCAAATACCACTTCATGATTAAAAACTTTTCTAACCAAGAATAGCTCCCCTTTCACAGTAATTACTTGTGGCAAATATCCTTTTTTTAGAAAATAAATGCTGAACAAATTGAAGTCAGATCATTTTTTCCTCTCCTGCTAAAATAATTGCGTAAGAGGTGATGCCAGTTTGGGGACGTTAGTAGTTTCACTGCATGATTTTTGGTCTTCAGCACCCTGACACACCCTCCTCTCCAACTCAAAGTATTTCTCTTTCTCAACGTCAGATGAAAGTGGGATCCATCTTCCCTTACAATCAAACTTTAGTTCTCTCCTGCCTCCTTGGCAATGTTAAGCCCTCAATTTTACTTTTTTTTCTTTTTAGCAGCTATAGTGTCTCCCTCTTTATTCATTTGGGGTTCCAGTACCAGTTCCAGCTGTGTGAGTTTGGGAAAGTTACACCCTCTGAGGCCCAGTTAAAACATGGGAATAATGATTTTACCCCACAGGGTAGTAGTTATGGGAATTATATGAGAAAGTTACATTTTAGGATATGCCTGGTACATAATTAGCTCTTAATAAGTGTTCATTCTCCCACTTATTATCATTTCTCCATTTTGGCTTATGGCATGTAGGCATCGCTCACATCTTACTAAAACTTTCATTGGAACCAGTTGTCTACCTCCCTGATGCCAGTTTCTTTTCTGGTTTTTGTTTTTATTTTTTTCCCTCTCTTTCCTCTATCTCTACAAACATTTTAGAAATAGTTTTTAAAGTCTCTTTCAGATTGGCCTGTTATCTGCAGTTCCTGGGTGTGAATTCCTTTGTTTGTCGTGAGTGCTGATGCTGGCTCATGGTGGGGTATTTCTCGCATGCTTTGTAATTTTCATGTGAGATGATTCAGCAAGAGTCCTTTCCTGGAGAGACCCACGTGCCCTGGGTTCAAGAGGAGTACCTACGGGAAGATTTTGAATTTGCCTTTTTGGGCTTCTGCAGATTTCTCTAATGTTTGATCATGTTTTATGTTCACTTCTCTGTTTTTTAAGACACCACAAATTGAGTAGCTCCCCACCAGTTCATAAAGCTTCCAAGTTTATGCTGAGAAAACCCATCAGGTCCAGCTCCCTTTTCAGCTGGAGAAGGTGTTGGCTATAGTCTCAAGCGTGGACTGTGTTAAAATTGCTTTCAAATCTCATCCTTGCAGGGTTTGTTAGGGTCTGGTGCCACTGTAAGACCTTCAGCTTTATGCCAGCACAGCATTCTGGCTTTGGATTTCCTCCTTATTTGTGATGCCTTGGGATTTCTTTTTCTTAGTCTGAATTTGCCTATGTGGGATTTTTGTGTGTGTTATATGTATTTTATCCAATTTATCTATGTGTTTAGAGCAGGAAGATGAGCTTTTTGCACAACTTCAGCTCCCTGTAATCAGGTGAGAAGTTCTGTTGCTTTCCTTTTGCACTGAAATGAAGGGCTTTTGCTAAGAGCTGCAGCCTAGTTTCCAGCCCCGCTACTCTGTGGAAACTGCTTTCTTCAAGGTCAGCAGTAACCTCTTTGTTGCTGAATCCAATTGCTTTTTCTGAGTTTCAGTATACATAGATTTTTTTTTAATTTAGTATTTTGATAGTTGTAATTGCAAGATATTGTCAACCAAAATATGATGTCCCAAGCAACATGGTCTATAGAACAATTTTTGTTTGACTTATGTTTGCAGTCCTCCTGAAACCCAGCACAGAACCTTGCATGTAGATGTTTGTCTAGTTCCAAGGGGGGAAAACTGTTGATACTTATATTAAGGTCATGTTAAATGTATACAGTCCAAGAACATGGTATCACTTTCCATTTGTTCAGGTGTTGTTTTGGGATCTTCAGAAATATTTTAGAGATTTTTGTAAGTGACTTTCACATTTCTTAAGTTGATTTCTATGTATTCTATCTTCTTTATTGCTTTTGTAAATGGTTCTTTTCTTCCATTATATCTGCAATCTGGTTATTGTTTGTAAATATGAAACCAATTGAATTCTGTATATTTTTCTACTTTATCTTCCTAAATTCTTTTATTATTTCAGTAGTTTTTATTCAGTGTTTTATTCAGTAGTTTTAATTATTTTTCTGTTTGAATGTTCAAGGTGTATAACCATATCATCTTCAGGTAATGATAAATTTTACTTCCCCCTAATCAATATTTTTAGCCCTACTTTCTTTTTCTTGTCTAATTATATAGGCTACTACTTCTAGTACAAAGTTAAATAAGAGTTGAATCTCTGTATCTTTATCTTGTTCCTGACTTTACTGAAGATGCTGCTTGTGTTTCTCTCTTCAGCACGATGCGAGCTGTTGGACAGGGTTAGATTTATTGTTGTGTTAAGGGAGCATTCTTATATCACTGAATGTTTTCATCAAGAATAGATACTGAATTATTTTTCTTCTTAAACTGATTAATATGATGAATTACATTAATGTGTCTCTATTCTTGGCATAAACTCTACCTGATTAGGATTTATTGTTCTTTTAATGTCCTGGATTCTGTTTGTCTTATGACTTCATTAAATTAACATTGGTTAAGTGGAGCACAGCATGCTGGATGGTGAGCCACAGTTCAACAACAGACTGCAAGAGAAATTAAAATAGAGAAGTTTATTACTCACAGGTTCTGGAGGAAGTACATAGCCACCTCAAGGGGCCATACAGGAGGTCAAGGCACAGTGCAAACAGTGAGAGGCAGGACTAGGGGCGCATGCTTTCTTTAGAGTTATGGGTGGAGTGCTTTGGGGTTCCTAGGCTAGGGCCTGACTGGTCAATTCAAACCAAAAGAGTGGGGTTTTGGTAAGCCCCACAGGGGTCTTATCTAAGGGGCGCATAAGGCATTCAGGTGCTGGGAGGCAGGAGAGACTGTTGATCACAAGGGCTGTTGGGGAAGTCATATCAGGAACTTATATTTGCATGTGACTCTGAGGCTGCTCTCTTGGGCACATGCTTGCATGAAGGGGCTAGTATCAGTTTAAAATCCCTGCAGGCCACTTTGCCAAACAAATGGATGCCAAGACGACAATACCATGGAGTTGTTTAGCTAAGCTCTCAACAGTTTGTTAATAGTTTACTTAGGATGTTTGCACAGTATTCATAAGAGATGGTCTGTGACTTAAGTTTTGAAATATTTGTTGGACTTTGTTGTTGCATACATCAGAAAATCTGTAAGTTTTCATTCTATTTCTATGTTCTAGAATAGTTTAAATTACATTGGGACTTGCTGTTTTTTGAAATGTGGAAATTCTATATGAAACCAGCTGGATCTCATACTTTTTAGGAGATGAGGCTCCTTGTCAACTTCCCTCATTTTTCCCCCCATGGAAATTGGTCTGTTTAGATTTTCTCTTTTTCTGGAGTCAGATTAGGTAAATTAGATTTTCTTCTAAAATTTTCCATTCCTTTAGGTTTTCAAATGTATTTGTTTTGAATTTAGCAAAGTAATCTTTTAGTAAATTCTTTTAGTTTGCTTAGATTTTGTAGGTATTTTCTTATAACATTTCTTAGTTTGTGTATTTGCTGTTTCCTCCTTTTTCCTAAGTTAGCTAGCAGATAAACTCTTTTCTCCAAAAAAGCTTTTACTTCTATGTATTCTACTATTTTCTATTTTCTAACTCATTCATACCTATTATTATTTTTATTTCGTTCTTCTGCTTCTCTTTGGTTTATTTTCCCTTTTTTAACTTAAAATACTCAAATTTGTTGTAGTTTTAGATTTATGGTTAAATGTATGCAGAGCGTCCACCAGTCCTTTTGACATGGTTTCCCCAGGCATCTTTTAGTTGGCTGTGTCCATCTCCTAGAAATTTTCTCAGAAAGCTCATGGGAACAATATTCCCAGAGTTCTTGCATATTAAAAATTACTGTCCTATGAAGAAGTGATCAAACACTAGGCGGCTAAAGAATACAGGGAAAGAAGTATTTCAAGATGGGGTATTATAGAGGAAGGGTATTATAGAGATGGGTCAAGCAGATAGTTACAGTTAGTTATTAGAAACATATTATTTTTCTGGATCTTGGTTGTGTGTGTTGAATTTAGCAGCTTAAAAAAATTTACGTTTATTACCCTTTCTTTGCTCATTCTAAATAAATAGATTTGTACCTAATTTTGTATTTAAAATATATTATTTATCTTTAAAAAGGAGCCCCAAACTGTATAAACTTCAGGCCTACAGCGCTGGACTTACTTCTGGCTGCTGCCCCGCTCGCCCCCGTCTCTGAGCCCTCTCCTGCAGACGCTGGATCTGTGTTAGTCCCTCAGGAGTGCCCTTCACCCTCCAACAGTACATTATTTGGGGGCTCTGAAATCTGCTGTCTCTAGACCCTCCCTCCTCCTCTTCTCTCCACTTCCTCCTCTGTGGCTCCAGAGAAAATTTGTTTGCTTTTTGTACCCCTTACAAAAATGTGATGTTTGTCTCCGAGAGGTTTTGCCAGAAATGGAAGATGGTAAGTTTTTTCCTTCTATTCTCATCCTTGGATTATTTCCACAAGCAGGAGGGGGAGAATGCTGACTTATGCAACTATGTTCACACCAGAAGTCCAGTTCTATCATTTAAAACATTTTTTTATATTTTAAACATAAAACACATAGACATTATAGAAAATTCAGATCCTGAGAAGTATAAAAAAAGAAAGTTCAAACCACCTTCACTGTTAAAATCTTTGTGTATTTCTTTCTAATCCTTTTTCCATGCTTACATATTCTTCCTTTAAAAAATTAGGATCACTCTAAACCTACAGTTTTGTATCCTGATTTTTTTTTCACATAAGCATTTTCCCAAATCACTAAAAGAGAAAAAAGTTGTAATGGTTGCATAAAATAAATTAGTTTACCATTTCCATACTGTTGGACATCAGGTGATTCTATTTTTCTTTTTTTAATTCTAAATTGTACTATACATGTTGGCAAACTACAGTCCGAAGGCCAAATTCAGCCTGTAGCTACCTGTTTTTGTAAATGTAGTTTTACTGGAACACAGCCATGCCTGTTTTATTATGTATTGTCTATGGCTGGTTTCTCCCGGCAATGGTAGAGTTGAATAGTTGCAACAGAGACAGATTGGCTTGCCAAGCCTGTAATATATTTATAGTATCTAACCCTTTATAGAAACAGTTTCCGACCTTGTCATACTACAGTGAACATCTTTCCATGTTCATTTTTGTATAAATCTATGTTTATTTTCCCAACATAAACCCCTAGAAAAGGAGCTATTTTAGTCAAAGAGATATGAAGATCTTTACAGCACTTGCCAAATTGTCCACCAGAAAGGCTGATTCACTGTTCCATGACTAGCCTATGAAAGTTTGCCCTTTTCCCACACCCTCGACAACACTGGGCATAATCATATATTTTAACCTTTACTAATTTTGTAAGTTGAAGGAAGGCATCTTATTTTTATTTGCCTACTTTTGATTACTAGTGAAGTGGAACGTTTCTTCACAATTGTCACTTCCATTTCATTTTTGAATTGCCTGTCTGTGT